>NC_137043.1:24730930-24790930 GCF_032717465.1 Coenobita brevimanus | reverse complement strand
GAACAGCAGAAGCAGAATTGAAAATGAACTGGGAATGAAAACTTGAGGAATACCAACTTGCCTGTACAATGATCCCTTATTTATTGCACATAACTGGAACCAACCATGATGCGTGATAACAGAACTGCATGATAGCAAAAGCACAGAACCTATAGGATTTATTCTGATTGGTACCAGGCATCCCAAGCGCAAGCCCAAATTTTCCCTTTTATGGCAATTGATACCCACTAAATAAATACATACTCTTATGGTAATTGTAATGCTACGTGTTTTAGGGTCGGCTTCCCGTCACTCTAACGCCTAGTGTGTAGCTGGGTTCTCTTTCTAGACCGGAGCTTAGACAAATAAGAGAGAGGCAGGACACAAAAACTCAGGGCAACAACCTTACATATGTAAAATGCGTGGCTTGAAGAACAGTGCCCCCGAAGAATACCATAGTACCCCCGACGACAGGGCAGGCCAAACACAGCTTAGTATGCCCGAAAATGCGCCGACACCCCCACTCGGACCCCACGGGGTAGCCGCCACCAGTCACCACCACTCCCGGCAACAGCGACATATGTCAGCCCGGGCCGTGCGCCCCTGTGTCATGCAGCCACTACGCCGCCGCCACCGTAGGAGAAGGACACTACCTTCGCGGAGTGGAATTGCTGAGCCAGCTAGGGGTGGAGTTAGAAAAGATACTCCAGACGGCGCCCCTCTGGTAGAGACGATCTATGGTCGCTCCCAAAGTGTTCCGGTAGAGACGATCTATGGTCGCTCCCATCCTCGTGAGACGATCTATGGTCGCTCCGAAAGTGCTCCTGTAGAGACGATCTATGGTCGCTCCCATCCTCATAAGAATATCTATGGTCGCTCCAAAAGTGCTCCGGTAGAGACGATCTATGATCGCTCCCATCCTCGTGAGACGATCTATGGTCGCTCCGAAAGTGCTCCGGTAGAGACGATCTATGGTCGCTCCCATCCTTGTGAGACGATCTATGGTCGCTCCGAAAGTGCTCCGGTAGAGACGATCCATGGTCGCTCCCATCCTCGTGAGACGATCCATGGTCGCTCCCATCCTCGTGAGACGATCTATGGTCGCTCCCATCCTCGTGAGACGATCTATGGTCGCTCCGAAAGTGCTCCAGTAGAGACGATCTATGGTCGCTCCCATCCTCGTGAGACGATCCATGGTCGCTCCCATCCTCGTGAGACGATCCATGGTCGCTCCCATCCTCGTGAGACGATCCATGGTCGCTCCCATCCTCGTGAGACGATCTATAGTCATTCCGAGAGTGTCTTGGTAGAGACGACCTATTGTCGCTCCCTTCCTCGTGAGACGATCTACGGTCGCTCCGAGGGTGTGCAGAGAGAGGTGAGTAGAGAGACGTCCCCACGGCAGGAGACTGGAGCCCAGGCTTCCTGTCCCAGAGTGACCCAGACAGGCCTCCCAGCCTCCCCTGGTCTCTGTTCCCTACGCCTGGCTCTAGAGCAGACGCAACTGACAGACCCCAGTGGAAGTCGCTGCCGCAGCCCTCCCCTGTTGGCGCCCCTAGACGCTGGAGACCGCAGCCCACAGTCTCTCTCGGTTCTCCCCAGGACACCCGGGCGTGATCTCTCTATGCCCCCACGACGCCGGGACTTATCACAGAGGTTCCTGGAGCTATTCGGCCCCAGTCCCGAGGGCCACACGCCTGAGCCAAGCCCGGAAGCCACGGGAAGCCCAGGATGCGAGAGGACGCCCTTACGAGTTATCCCGTGCCCTCTCGGCACGCCTCGCATTGGCGGTGTACCTAGCCCGGCAGGATCGCTGACGACGTGTTCCTGCCTATCCCCCTGATGAATACGTGTGATATTGTAGCACGAGTGATTTAGGTTAAGTGTGATTTCCCCTAATGTAAGTATTGTGCAGTGATTTCATATAGTGAATATCGGGGTAAATAAGATCACAGTGAAAAGTTAAAGGACGAGAGTGTGAAACAAGATCTGATTGACTATACGTGTGAGTGACATCCCTGTCATACAATTAATAAACCTGTGCCGCCGGGAGATTCCCCTATAAAGACATACCCCCATTACTGTGAAGGAATATTGTGAAAGGAAGTATTAATAGTATTCTCTCCCTCCCCCACGCTACCCATAAATCTTGTTTATCACCCTCTCGCACTCCAATATCTCGAGTAAGTGTAAATCAAGAATAAAATCAATTACCAAGGTCTTTTGGCTAGTGGAAACCATATAAACTCCACGGCTAATATCTGCCGCCCTCCAGTATTACCATAACTTACCCCTAGCCGTCACAAGTCACTCCCCGCACCTTCCCTATCTCCTCATAGTGAGACTCAACCCCCCTCCCGCGCCCCCCCCGCGCGCCTATATTTACTGCACTCCTGATACACTAGGATTGTTTGTGTTGTCATTACTATCAGAGAAGCAAGTATCCTGCGAGATACACATATCCTAGATAAGGTTTTATATTGCTATATATTGTGCTGTAATATCTGCTGATTTGTCCTGTGTCTGACTGTGGTAATATACGTGTAAAGGTTGTTGCCTAGAGTTTTTGTGTCCTGCCTCTCTTTATTGCACTAGCTCCGGTCTCGAAAGAGGACCCCGCTCCACGTTAGGTGAAATAGGAACGAGAAGTCGAGCCTAATTTCACCTAGCATTACAATGTGTATTACTGAATTCTGCAGTGGAACGGGTAGATGTCACGAATACAGATATACTGGACAATTATAATTCTTAGGCCTAGATATGGGTTATTAGTATCGCGCAGGATACTACTCAGGTCAAGGTCGAGTAAGGTGAATAGCGCTTAGGGCAGAGGGGTTATATGCTATTACTGCAGGAAGTCCAAGTTTTATATATTGGTGGAGTGGGTGGGGCTATTTCACTGTTGGTAATTATTGCTTTAACACTGGGGTCTGTGTATGATCTTAGTATGATGCGGCGTTATTAGTTGGTAGCATATTCACTGTAATAGACCCGTTTTTCACTGCCTTGCCGTGTTCACGGTTTCACTGTTACCTTTACTCACTCCACCACTTATATATTGTCACTGATGCTTTTCTCACGGATTTACTTTATACTGTTAATTCACTGCTCTGGCTTCACTCCACTAGGTCATGGACACTGTGCTTTCACTGTCACTCCTTTCGGGTCTGGGCGTCGTGGCGGTCAGGTAACAAGCGGCGGAGGTGACTCAGTCTCACTACTGACGGGGCAGGGTTCCGCCGGGGGCCTCTGTGTTCAGGAGCCACGGGACCACGCGTACGGGCGTCCTCTCTCATTTGGGGCTGCTGGTGGCGAAGGGTCCCGCACTTTCAGGGCTTGGGGCGGGAGTCCGGCCCTCGGGGCTGGGGCCGAATAGCTGCCTGAACTTCTTGCTTAGGTGCCTGACTGAGGACGAAGATCTCCGGTGTCTGGGTGTAGGGAGGTCCTACCCAGGGGTCCTGGGGGCGGTTTGGAGGTCCCGAGGGCTGCAGTCCCTGGTGTTCAGAGCCGCCGTCAGGAGGGGACTGCGGCGTCAGCCTACGTTGGGGTCCGTCAGGCAAGTCCTCTCCAGATCCGGCGCAGGAAGAAGAGCCTGGTGGAAGTCATGGGGCCTCTCCAGTACTCCTCCAGGCTGGAGGCTCCCTCTGGGTCGTAGGTTGGTGAACAGGAGTCAGCACCTGACGGAGGAGCAGCTACCAGCCGTCTCCTGCCGTAGGGCCCGACTGGCCGTGGCCTTCTGGGGGTGCAGCTGCGGGCTGTCGCTAAGGCCTGGCTACTGGCCATGGCCTGGGAGAGAGAATGGCTACAGGCCGACTCAGGGGCACCTTCAGAGCGGCGACAGGCCGTCTCCTGATTCCCTCTGGAGTGGCTACAGACCGTCTCCTGCAGGAGGGTTGAGCGGCTACAGGCCGTCTCATTAGGGGCACCTTCAGAGCGGCTATAGGCCGTCTCCTGATGAAGGCAGGAGCGGCTACAGGCCGTCTCAGGGATGCTGACTGGAGCTGAAGTAACAGCTCCACCCCATGGTTGATTGTGGTCAGCTCGCCCGGAAGGTAGTCTTGTATTCCTGCTATGGTAGGAGCAGGCGAGCTCCGGGTCATAGGCGCGTGGCCCGGGCGGACTTATGTCGTTGTCACCCTGAGTCCCGGCACGCTGTCGGTGCTCCTCGGTGGGCTCCTTCCGGGGGTGTTAAGTCGCCCTCCGTGGCACTATACTGCATTTTGGTATCATAAACACACAAAGGCATGGTTAGATTAATAGAAATTTATGAAAAGAGCACAAAAAGGAAGAAACATGCACCATTGTAGAGACCTGAGATGGGCTTGAGGTATGGGGTTCCGAGGCTAGGGGGTGGAGAGTTGTCTCCACCACCTGCGATTAACCTCTCGGGTAGGGCCTGATCTTTGGATCTCTCAAAGCCACTAAAAACCACAGACACTGCACCATCATTGTCAGCCGAAACCAACTCTGGCATGCGAAATCAACGTTTTTGAGCCGAAAAATGCGCTGTTACGACAGGAGTGTAGATATTCACCTTGCAGTGATAACAAAACTGCTATAACTTAATGTACTATAACCAAATGATCACTGTACAGTATACAAAATAAGTGATCAGCGTATTAAACAGCTGAATCAAGTAATCTGCATGAAATCTTAAGCTTCACGTCATGAGAGGTTGAAAATGGTTAGAAACTTTTCTGACTCGTTTCTTTCATTAGGGTCCATTGTATGATAACTGTATTACTAGGTGTTTTGGGGGTTGCTTCCCGTCCCTCTAATGCTTAGTGTGTAGCTGGGTTCTCTTTCTAAACCGGAGCTTAAACAAATAGGAGAGAGGCAGGACACAAAAACTCAAGGCAACAACCTTACATGTGTATTACTGAATTCTTCAGTGGAATGGGTAGATGTCACGAATACAGATACACTGGACAATTATAATTCTTAGGCCTAGATATGGGTTATTAGTATCGCGCAGGATACTACTCAGGTCGAGATCGGGCAAGGTGAATAGCATTTAGGGCAGAGGGGTTATATGCTATTACTGCAGGAAGTCCAAGTTATATGTTCGGGGAGTGGGTGGTACTATTTCACTGTCGGTAATTATAACTTTAACACTGGGGTCTGTGTAGGATTATAGTATGATGCGGCGTTACCAGATGGTAACATATTCACTGTAATAGACCCGTATTTCACTGCCTTGCCGTGTTCACGGTTTCACTGTTACTTTTATTCACTCCACCACTTTTATATTGTCACTGGTGTTTCTCTTACTGACTTCCTTTATATGATTAATTCACTGCTCTGCCTTCACGTCACTAAGTCATGGACACTGTGCTTTCACTGTCACACCTTTCGGGTCTGGGCTTCATGGCGGTCAGGTACAACGTCGGCGGAGGTGACCCAGCCTCGCTACTGACGGGGCTGGGTTCCGCTGGGGGCCTCTGTGTTTAGGGGCCACTGGATCACGTGTAGGGGTGTCCACTCTCGTTCGGGGCTGCCGGTGGCGAAGGGTCCCACGCTTGCGGGGCTTGGGGCGGGAGTCCGGCCCTCGGGGCTGGAGCCGAATAGCTGCCTGAACTTCTTGCTCAGGCGCCTGACGGAAAAGATCTCCGGTGTCTGGGTGTAGGGAGGTCCCACCCGGGGGTCCTGGGGGCGGTCTGGAGGTCCCGAGGGCTGCAGTCCCTGGTGTTCAGAGACACCATCAGGAGGGGGACTGCGGCGTCGGCCTACAATGGGGTCCATCAGGGCGAGTCCTCTCCGAATCCGGCTGCAGGGAGAAGAGCCCGGTGGAAGTCACGGGGCCTCTCCAGTACTCCTTCAGGCTGGGGGCTCCCTCTGGGTCGTAAGTTGGTGAACAGAAATCAGCACCTGATGGAGGAGCGGCTACCGGCCATCTCTTGCCATAGGGCTCAGCTACTGGCCATGGCCTTTTGAGGGCACAGCTGCAGGCCGTCACTAAGGCGGGGCTACTGGCCATGGCCTGGGGAAAGGAGAGGCTACAGGCCGACTCAGGGGCAACTTCAGAGCGGCTACAGACCGTCTCCTGATTCCCTCTGGAGTGGCTACAGGCCGTCTCCTGCAGGAGGGTTGAGCAGCTACAGACTGTCTCGTTAGGGGCACCTTCAGAGCGGCTACAGGCCGTCTCCTGACGAAGGCGGGAGCTATCTCCTGTAGGAGGGTCGAGTGGCTACAGGCCGTCTCGTTAGGGGCACCTTCAGAGTGGCTACAGGCCATCTCCTGAGTCCCTCTGGAGCGGCTATAGGCCGTCTCCTGCAGGAGGGTTGAGCGGCTACAGGCCGTCTCATTAGGGGCACCTTCAGAACGGCTAAAGGCCGTCTCCTGCTGAAGGAGGGAGTGGTTACAGGCTGTCTCCTGTTTTCCTCCAGAGTGGCTGCAGGCCGTCTCCTGTAGGAGGGTTGAGTGGCTACCGGCCATCTCGTTAGGGGCACCTTCAGAGCGGCTACAAGCCGTCTCCTGACGAAGGCGGGAGCTGTCTCCTGTAGGAGGGTCGAGTGGCTACAGGCCGTCTCGTTAGGGGCACCTTCAGAGTGGCTACAGGCCATCTCCTGAGTCCCTCTGGAGCGGCTATAGGCCGACTCCTGCAGGAGGGTTGAGCGGCTACAGGCCGTCTCATTAGGGGCACCTTCAGAGCGGCTAAAGGCCGTCTCCTGATGAAGGAGGGAGCGGTTACAGGCTGTCTCCTGTTTTCCTCCAGAGTGGCTGCAGGCCGTCTCCTGTAGGAGGGTTGAGCGGCTACCGGCCATCTCGTTAGGGGCACCTTCAGAGTGGCTACAGGCCGTCTCCTGAGTCCCTCTGAAGCGGCTACAGGCCGTCTCCTGCAGGAGGGTTGAACGGCTACAGGCTGTCTCATTAGGGGCACCTTCAGAGCGGCTGCAGGCCGTCCCCTGTAGGAGGGTTGAGCGGCTACCGGCTGTCTCAGGGGTGCTGATTGGAGCTGGAGTTACAGCTCCATCCCGAAGTTGGTTGGGGACGGCTCGTCCAGAAAGTAGTCTTGTATTCCTGCTATGGTGGCGGCAGGCGAGCTCCGGGTCATAGGGGCGCGCTGCCCAGGCGGTCTTATGTCGCTATCGCTCTGAGTCCCAGCGCGCTGTCGGTGCTCCTCGGTGGGCTCCTTCTGGGGGTGCTAGGTCGCCCTTTGTGGCCCTATACTGTATTTTAATAACAAATTCGGTATCTCACTGTACAAGAAAATCTTCCAAAGACAGTGGTGTGATTGTGTATGAACACTCAATATCCATAATGCTTGGGTCAAAAGGCCTTATTGAAAATGCAAAATTTTAGAACGTAGAATCAGAATGATGGCAGTAATAGGAATATCATTTCATAAACTGGTTATAGGTAAAAAGTATTACCTCCCCCCCACACACACGGTCTTTAAAAAACAAATCTTCAAATATGCATTGATCGGAGTAGCCAGGTAACATCAACACATCATCGCATACAGTATACTCGTATTTTGGAAAACAGATTTTAAAGACTGGGTCTTCATATTTATGGGGTTTACTGCACTACCGGTATACATGGTGGTAGGTTGTGGTGACCATCATCACTTCGATGTACCTAGGAAGAAAATGTGGAAGTTGATAAACCAAGCAGTGAGGGATGCCTTCTATAACGAGAGGAGTAAAGGTGTGGTTGAACAGGGAGCACAGAGCTCTCAAGAACAATCTCTTGAGAGTTACTGATTAAGTGTGCGGATGGACAGGGGGCCCTCCAAGACATAAGGTAATATTGTGGTGGGATGTGGATGTAGGAGCCACAAGAAAAAAAAGAAAAGAAAAAAAAAAACTTTTCCGGGAATGGTAGACAGGTGGTAACAGAGAGCAATACTTGGCTACCAAACGTAGGGCTGGAAAAGAGGTATACAGGACAAAATCTGAGTCTCAGAGACTTTTACTGGATAACCTAAACAGGACTGAAATGGAAAATATGGTATTTAAGGTGACGAATCAGATGAGAGGGGAAAATATAGTATTTAAGGTGAAGATAATCAGATGAAACAGGAAAATATGGTATTTTAAGGTGACAAATCAGATGAGGAGGGAAAACAGGGATATCCTAGGTGAGCAATGTGTGAAGAATGATGAGAGGAAGGTAGTGGAGGACAGTGAGGACATTAAAGACGCCTGGAGAGTGCATTATAACCGGTTGCTGAATGAGGAGTTTCACTGGATCAAGGAAGGTATGTCAGCCGATCCACTGTTTGGCCCTTGGCCTTTGGTTGGTGCTTCTACCGTGAGCAGAGCAACTGACAGGATGCAGTTGGAGAAGGTGATACGTGTGTCTGGACTGATTGCAGAAATGTTGAAGGGCTCAAGAGATATAGGAATGGGGTTTGTTACTGATCTGATATATACAATTATATATGAGTGTGTTGTCCCAGATGACTGGCTATAGAGTACAATTGTAAATGTGTAAAGTGGAACGGTGATGCCCTGGAAAGAGGAAATCAAAGACATAAAACTTTTGGGCCAAGTAGCCTAATGAAGAAAATGAGAGAATCCTAGATGGTATAATCAGAGAAAGAGTGAATACTGATGAAATGCAGTTTGGGTTTATGTTAGGGAAAAGGACCACTGATACCATTTTCATTGTTCGACAGCTTCAGGAAAAATATATAGGAAAGAAAAGGCATCCGTGCTTTGTTTTTGTTTATTTGGAGGAGGCCTTTGACAGACTTCTTACGGAGGTGGTGAATGGGCAATGAGAAAGTTTGGAATCGAGGATTGGTTGGTCAGAGTGGTTATGGCTATGTATGCGGATGCTCGCACCCACGTGAAAGTGAATGGCGATTTGAGTGATATGTTTTCCGTGAACGTTGGCATGCTTCATGGGTAGGTCTTGAGCCCCATATTGTTTGTCATGGTGCTTGAAGCTCTCTCACACAGCTTGAGAAGTGAACTCCCATGGCAGACGCTGTATGCCGATGATTTGGTGGTGACTGCAGAAAATTGAATGGAGGTAAAGGAAAGATTTACGAAGTGGAGAGACAGGAAGGGGCACAAGAGTTTGAGAGTAAATATGGATAAAACAAAAGTGGTGATATCTAGGGCTGGTGTGGAACTGTCAGAGAGAGGGAGAGTGGCCACGAGCAGTTTGCCACAAGGGTGTGGGAAGTAACTCCATTTTGGGCAGTATTTGTGATAAGTGGGTGTATAATTTTTTCTAGTATTAGTAGTAGACTGTGAGATAATGCCGATTTCGTGTGTGTGGTGTGTGGGAAAGGGCATATAGAAACTGTCTGGCGTGAAACAAATGATCTTTCTCGTGAGTCTCTTGAGTGTGTGGAAGAGTTTTACTATTTGGGGGACATATTATGTGCTGGAGGTGGGACTCGGTGGATAGGGTAAAGAGTGGTTGGAGGAAATTCAGGGAGCTGTTGCCTCTCCTGACATTGAATGTCCTCTTCCTCTGTGTATGTGGCATGTGTTTGGTGTTCAACGCTGTATTTGCGAGAACTGAGGAGCAAGGGAAGAGGATATTTGTAGGCTCAAACATACAGAAATGACAGTGATAAGATGGATGCGTGGTGCGTCCTTGAGTGTGAGACCTGGGAGGGCTAGGTTCATGACTGAACAGCTGAGAGGAGGGATGGGACTAGAGTTTATTGGCGCTGTGATAAGGAGGAGCAGATTGAGATTGTTTGGGCATGTGGAGAGGATGGAAGACAACTGGATGCAGAAAGCGAGAAGTGTGAACGTCTGGGGAAGGGCTGGGAGAGGCAGACCGAAAAAGCCCTGGGATGAGGTCATAAAGTGTGACCTCAGGGATAAGGGGTCTGCCAAATAGTGTGGAGAGCTGCCACTAGGTGAACAAGTTCGATGCATGCAGGCATGCTGGAGCCTTTATAAACGATACGATATGACAGTAAATAACAAATGGTGTTGATATGAAGTTCGATACTGATTAGATGGATGTGCAGTGTGTCCTTGAATGACAGGCCCGGGGGAATTGGAATTGCAAACGACCATTTGTTATGGAATCCGAGACAACGTAGGCCTGCTCCACACCTGTAGTCTAGCATCGACACCATCTTGAATACTTTTGTCCGGTGGGACACAGATGAGTTATCCTGAGAAATAGGGATCTGTTTCATGTATAATTGTAATGGGGTCTATAAAGCTCGCGATGCATAGAAGCAAGGCGGGTATACTCTTTGGCTAAGTGGTAACATGCTCGCGTATGAAGCTCGAGGGGGGGGGGGCAGAGATCGAACCTCGGCCGAATGGTGTGATTAATTTGTTAAGTTTCATTTCGGTTATTAGTTATTACAATGGTTGGCAGCGGTGGGGTGTGAGGCGAGGCTTGGAGGGCAATGAACTATGTTGTTGGTTGGCTGACAGGGTCCTAGTCCTTACATCCCTGGGATATACCTGTCCGGTGTGGTCCGCAGCGTCCCCAATGGTGGCATCCGATACTACGCTACCGTGTGTTAGAAACTCACCAAATTAATCACCAATGGGAGAAATGAGTGATGTAATCGATAAAAGCCTGCGTTGCTTAGTGACATTCCAGGGATTTTGTCTGGCTCAGTGGTGCCGTGTGCGCATGTCAAGCGCGGGGGCTTGAGATCGAGTCTCGGCCTGTATGGTGTGATTAATTTAAGTTTCACTTCGGTTATTACATAACCAAGAATTTTCAACTGGAATAAATTCTTGGCTGTTCTCTGGCCATTACATATTGTGAATATTATCAGTACACAAACACGAGCAATTTTTTGGACCACTGACACTGTGAACCCTCCAGCATAAAGATGTTATATGGATGAATGTCATATACTGTATGCAAATGCTAACACCTGCAAATACCAGTCTCTGTTCATTATAACATTCTATAGAAGGAAATACAGTAAAAGAAATTTCTTGCCATAATGTTAAGAGCTCCAGATAATTTGTGAATGCCTTACCCTACCACTATTCACTCTTAGCACACTGGTTTGAGCTCTCATCAAAAGACGTGTCCATTGCTCTGGTGTCCAAACGCGATATTTTTGGGCAAATCCAAAATGAGCCTTGTGCATTTTTTTCTGGTATCATAGCTAACATGCCATTTCACCTCCTTTTGGAGATGCTGAATGTTGTGTGATGCCTTTTCCAGGATATTAGTGTGGTTTCTTTGTAACTCTGCTCGTCATGCAAGGAGTCTTTAGTACATCTTACCTCATAAGAGATCTGTGACCTTAGAAGTGCCATTTGATGCAAACTTTAGGCTGCAGTGTTGCACTTGCATTCTGGGATATTCTTTAACAGGGACCTTTTCTCCTTGTACAGTAAGGATTCTGATCTTTTCCTTAACATGCTCTTCCCAGGCATCTTGAACAAGGACTTTGAAGAACTGGGGGTCCACACACACACACACACACACGCATTTAAAAACCAATTGGACAGGCCTGGAAATGGTGCACATGCAACCTCCTGAAATGGAAGCCCCATGAGCACTGAAAGCTTATGGCTGGCAGTGTGTGACAGCAGACCTAGGATTCACCAAGTACAGTCAAACATCAACTGGTGAATTTCAGAGGTAGGAAAATGCAAGAAAATCATTCATCTTTGGCCCTATCTCTAAGAAAGTGTGTTGAAGACTTTTTGCAGTGGGCATATTTTGTAAAGCTTCCCCCCCCCCCCCCAAAAAAAAAAGAACCATTGTCTATGTACTTACTACCTCCTGCTGAATGCACATAACTTCAGGAATTATCATTTCAACCCTTTCAGCCCCAAAATATATATTTTTTATATTCTGGCAATGGACACGTAATATTTTTCAGCTTGGTAAGATGTCCTCTGGTTGAATGTCAAGCACATGGTAATTATGTACTGATGTAGTACTAGCTTGATTATGGCACAAAGATACTAGAAAACTTGGTTACGTGCAGAAGCAGGTGTTGTAACTATACCACCACTGCTTATCTAACCACCATGACTCACAGAATACTTCTAACCTCTTCAGTTTGAGTACATACTAATCTTTTCTACCTACTACCAAACAACTTCATTTACCATGCAGACCCTTCCTGTTAAAGGGTTTAATGAAGGCTATCATGCCTCGATTCATAGTAACTTTTAATCAGAAAAAATATTCCTGGATGCAAGAATGAAACAAAAATCAGATTGACAGGGTTTACAGACAAATAAAAATACTTTTTCCATCAGCGAATTGCAAGAACTTAGTAGCAGAGTAACCACAGTCTGTCTAGCAAAGCAGACTGATAAACCACAGGGATACACTTGTCCTTGCAGGGTCACCCTGTGTAGTAATTGATGTTCCCCTGTGGTGAACAGCACCTTGTCAGTGAAGTGCAGGGATAAGTGTGGAGGTTGATTTCTGGATGGATGCCACATTTGCAAATCTACAAAGTTAACCGACACCACAGTAGGCTCAACGTAGTTATTTGGTTACATAGCTAACAATCAGCATTGTAAGTAGTTTCAAGGGCTGTGAGAAACCACAAGACAGATCACTCAGTGTGGAGTCACCTTAGGAAGAGGCAGGCAGCACCACCTCATGGCAGTGGATGATGGTCACAACCACCTATCACCAGCAAGAGCCTTACAAAATGTGGTTTGATTCAAATGAGTAGTTTATTCTTAGAGCTCTAAGATTAAACATTAAATCATTAAGTGGAATGAAAGCCTCAACAATTAGATAGCCATTTTATGGAATGCCTGCAGTTAGTTGGTATGGTCAGGGTGCTGAAGAGGGTCACCTTCATATGGTGGCACCATGATGATTAGGCAGTGGAGTTGCCTAAATATAAAACATCACTCAATCCCCACCATATCCAACAACAAAAAGATGGTGTACTGCAGAAGGACAGCTTTGACCTGCAATCTACTGGGCTATGTTCAGATGAGCCTCGGGTTGGAAACTGTACTACTAAGAACAGTCAGCCTGCATACTACATGAAGGTGAAACTCATTCTGTCTTCCTGTGCTTCAGAAATTATAAAAAATTGTGAGCCTGCACTCCACACTGCAATTCAAAGTTTAGGTGTTCGTTCCTTAGAGCTCTGCTGTATAAACAAGATGCTACACTTGTTTTCATCACATAGCCGTAAAATCACACTTTTGTACTGTATAGTAGGACTGGTCATATTAAAACATTTGTATTGTTGTGTGATTTATTGAATAACAAAAAGGATCCTTGTAATACTAATCTCCCAGTAAAATGAACTGTAAGATAAATCCTTACTTGTAAAAACCTTAAAAATTACTTTCAAGTGAGTGACTAAAAAAAAAAAAAATGGTGTTGAACATACCAACTCCCAATCAACGCCATGAAACAAATGAGCATCTAATCATACTGGGGATTCTACTTAAAAAAATTATATGGAATGAAATAGCAACTGTATACTGATATTTTATTTTTTTTTTGTCATTTTGTAGTTTTCCACTTTTTTTTTTGGTAAGCTTTTGTTATATTTCCCAAATATATACGTGCCTACTAGCAAACAACAGGTCAGATGTCGTGTGGAGGGTGAGAGGGAGGCCACCCGATGCCAGGAGTCACCAGCAAGCAGAGGAACACAAACGAAAGTCCTGAATGCATTAATTTAGATTAAATGAACTGGTACAAGCCAATCCTAAACTGTCCCTTTATACATCTAGGGGTCTGAGGCCAGGCTACTGTAGTACAGTGCATCTAAGGATAGATGATCAGTCTACTTCCACTGGTGGCATTACATAATCGAAAAACCTCCAGTTACATCTAGGGGATCGAACCTATGTGCATGTCGAGGCCATCACTCCAACTGGGGCATTCTAAACACCAAACCACCAGGTGCCCTATGAAATGAACCAAAACAACACTAAAAATTCAGAACTAAATTAGAGGTACTGCAGCCACCATTAACTGATAAACAAGCACCACATCATTACTCAACTACCAGCTTCTCCATCCTCATATCTTCCATCTAACAGACAGTACAGAGCCAAAGTAAATAAGAGCATGGCTGGACTTTCATATTCGTCAATTATTAAAACATTCAGTGATTGTACCACACACATACAAACATACACAACACGCCCAGCAAATGTGCAAATCTTTGGTCCTCAGGCATTACAACTAGTCTATAAAAAAAGTAAATTCCCATACTAGCATGATTTACCACCCATAAAATACTGATGCAACAATGCACACTCCCACAATAAATCAATTATGAGCAAGAAAACTACTGTAACATTATCCTCACATGAATTATGATCAGAGCTAAGTGAAAGTGACAAGTGATGATTTTGATGCAAGATGTGACCTGAAGCAGTCAACTGAAGTTAAGCGATGTGCTACCACTGAACAACTATGGACCTTAAATTCATCACACTACAGATACTGTAAACCAAAACTGGGTATTCAGGATACGACTATTGCACAAGTAAGACTTGAGACCAGTAATGATAGAAGTTTGATATCAAAGTCCCTGATGAACAGAAACTGGTCAATATACCAGTTGGGAAAAAAAAAAAAAAAAAGTGACCAGTACCCATAAAAAATTCTGATATCCATATGGCTGCTGCAGAAATAATAAGACTTATGACTAGTACTGAAAAAATTTGGTATCCTTGTGCTTGCCCCTGCTTCCCATACACTGGCACCCCCTTCAATGCACCTGCCACAGAGCCACCTTCCTCGCCCCCCTCCACACCACCTGACAACGTGGGGATTGGAAAAAAAAGAAAAAAAAAAAGAATGTAGTTCCTCTCTCTGCCACACTCAACCAGGCAACACCAGTCTTCCAAAAAGCTCAAAACTTTACTTTCCCTCCTGGAATAATACTTTGTATCTGCTGAAATTAAACTATACAAAAAGTCTAATCATGCTCAATTTATATTGTATGAAAAAAAATAGCAAGTAAACAAAGGACAATGCTAAATTCATTATCTAAGTAACTGAAAATGTGACGAGCACAAAAATGAATACGCTTACATTATACAAACAGTATAAAACTTAAGGTAAGGATTCTGTAAAACATCCTGTCCTGTCAACCTTGCTTCCACTAACTTCCATACATAATATGCCACCAGGATTTACAAGTTGTTGCTCATAGTTCGCAATTCCCACCAAGATATCATTTGGGGTTATCTTAACTAGGATATTTATGCATACTTCCACCTTTAACCCCTCCAAACTGATGTTTTTTTTATTTTTTATTCCTAATAACTGCAGACAATTTTATTAAATTTGGGGGAGACTTCTGAACTGGAGAGGTAAAATGTACCATTCACTTAAATCTATGACGAGAGGTTTCCGCCAGGGTGAATAAAAATAGAGCAAGAACAAAATAAAACATTTCACCAGACTGAAGGGGTTAATATCCTAACAATCAAACAGGGCAAACAACAACATATTAACCTAAAATTTCTGCCATATACATGATCATCAATTAAGACCTCTGGTTAAACTACAATAACTGAAATCCCTAAACCTACCATTCAAAAAATTTAAAACATTATGAGCAACCACAACTATCCTGTATGGCAGATTGTTGTTTTAAGTACTGAACAAATGGGCAGCTCTAAATCTAGACTGGAGAGCCAGGTGTAGCCTGGGTGGATGTGGGCCGACGGGTGTGCTTCACTCGATCTCATACACCATGGAGAAGTGGTCAGGGCTGGGCGGGGCAAGTGGGTGGCCAGGTGGGAGGGCCACAAACCCCAGGAACATGAACGTTCGGATGAGCATTGCTGCAGGAGGAAAGAAGGTCATTTGCCTGATGAAGGTACATTTGCTTGAGTGCTTGTACTGATGTAGGTTGAAAAGCCAGAGGATGGATGAAAATACACCTGGCTTGGGAAACTGCTGAGGGTAGAAACAAAAATGTTTGGATGAGATTTGCTGCACAGAGAAAAATGTTTACCAGCAATGCCCTATGGAGAGAAAACCCTTCAGAAAAAATGAGACCGGTTAATTCTTGCATCTGAGGGTCGGACTAAAAAAAAGGATGCAAACCAATTTTTTCAGAGTGGCAGATTGCTGAAGCTGCAGTAATTAAGAAAACAGATACAACAGTGCTGCAAAGCGAGGGGTTGAAGGGAGTCTGTAAAAGGAGGGGAGTCTAAGCAAAAGTCTCTGACTCCACTCTATTCAGGGGAGCTGTGAGTAAGACGCCCCACCAAATGAGGGTTGTACTCCACATATGGGGTGAGTACAACCCCTGTACTATGTCAGCAGCCGTGTGGGGCATGAAGAAGGCTCAAAGTGATCTTTGAACACCTAATCTCTTGGAAGCAGGTTTTGCGAGAGGTAATGCTATCTTTCCATTACAGGTAGAGAAAATTAAATGCCAAGAACATAAAACATATGAAGGATTGAGCTGTAGCTTTATTGCTGAATACTGAAGCATACAACTACATGAAAAAGGTGGGACTAAACTGGTACTGACCTAGTGAGAATTAAGAACCAATTAAAATGTCACAGGGAGCTGGTAAGGAGAGAGAGGGCTTGAAGGGAGACCAAGATTCAGATGGAGAGATTGTGTGGAGCGAGATATAAGAACTGCATATTGCATAGAGAGCAACAACAAACAGAAGAATGAGGAGATGCACAGGAGCAGCCCAACTCAACTGGAAATATGACTATGAAAAAAGTCGAACAGGATTATTTAGCTCAAGGTCAGAAAAGAAATGATCAATGTTCTCTAACACTGTCATCACATACTGTTTTTCCTCTATCCAAGCACAACAATCCCTGATATATCAAACTAACTGGGGAGGCAAGGCTTATGATACACCTGATAATACCATATAGACAATATCTGTTGGGGTGATTTATGTCATCTGTTTTGATTTATACTAAATCTGGTTTGGTGGGTGCCTAACTAAACTATGTTTTCACACGAATTATGTGTGTATTTATACTGTGTACTGATACTGTATGGGCAAATACACTATTAAATACAGGTATCTGCTGGTATCCAAAGATCTGTCAGTTTCTGCTAATCCGAAGCATTATTATTATTATTATTATTAATTTTTTTCACCATAACCCTTTATCCAAATCAGCCTTCCCATTTATCTCAAAAAGGGCAAGATTTACTGAACTATACAAACTATTAGACAAAAATGCCCAGCCAACTCCCTAGAAACTTTAACAGTATCGTATTTTTTGCATCAAACCCTTTAATCAAATCAGCATTCCAGTGTATCTGGGAATAATCGTCCATGAACAACATTTGACAGAACCCCATTTACCCCAGGTGTTACTGACTAACCTGAATTATGTTGTAGATGTGCTTCTTTAAGTCTGCAATTATGACTAGCCTTGTATGGGGGGGGGGGAGGATGACTAAAACTGCATGATAATGCTGTCCAGTATGGCTAATGGACAAAACCCCATAAAACCCAGGAGTTACCAACTCATCTGAATTCTTGAAGGTGTTACACTTTTTTACTTCTCTATGTGTTAAGTGTTTATGACTGGTTATGTACCTGAGGAGGGGGGGGCTGTGATTAAGTCTACCATGACAACTTTATCTATCTATCTGACTATTGCCAGACGCCGTAATCCCGTACAGGGTGGCCACAAACAAATCGCCTCCATGTCGCCTTGTCCCCCGCCATTTCACTGCCCTGCTCCCAACTCACACCCCCCTCTCTCATATACCTCTCCACTCCATCCCTCCATCATCCTAGGCCTCTTCCTCCCTCTTCCCTCATCCTTTTCACTCACATACACTCTCCTCATCAGTCTCTCACCCTCCATCCTCTCCACATGGCCAAATCACCTCAGTGTGTTCCTCCTAATGCTTCCTATCACATCCACATCCACACCACAAAGCTCCTTTATATCCTCATTTGTCAGCCTGTCTCTCCGTGTGACTCCACAGGCTCCTCTTAAATAACTCATTTCTACTGCTCTCACTCTTGACTTGTGTCCTTCCAACAACATCCAAGCTTCACTTCCATACGTTACAGTTGGTATCACAAGACTGTCATGTAGTAACTTTTTCACTTCCTTGCGAACTTCCCTGTTTCTTATCACTGCTTTCATGGATCCAGCACCATTTCTTCCTTGTTGTACCCCTTCAAGCACTTCACCCTCCAAACTTCCATCCTTACTAATCACATTCACCAAGTACTTAAACATATTCACATTTTCCATTTCCTCACCATCCAACCTCACTGTATATTCACTGACTTCACCTCTCTCAAAGACAATCACTTTACTCTTCCCTACATTCACCTTTAGATTCAGTTTCTTACACACTCTCCCAAATTCATCCACCAAGCCTTGCAGCTTCCCTTAGTCTTCGCTCAACAACACAGTATCATCTGCAAACAACAGTACAGGGAGGTTCTAATCACTACCCTATCTCACTAGGGCCACTCCAACATCCATTGCCATACCTTGTATCTCTTATTACCCGACCCATGTACAAACTGAACAACCATGGAGACATGACATTCCTGTTTCAAACCAACCTTCAAAGAGAAAAATTCACTCAGTTCACCATCCACACATGCTGCAGCCTTAGCACCATCATACATACTCTTCACAGCATTCAACAACTTCCCATCTACTCTATATATTCTTAATACTTTCCACAATCTTTGTCTATCCACCCTGTCATATGCTTTCTCCAAATCCATGAAGGCTACAACTTCCTTCCCTTCTCTAGAAAGTCTTCCACTAAAGATGTAAGAATGAATATCTGATCTACACAACCCCTTCCCTTCCTAAAACCTCCCTGTTCTTCTCCAACTAATTCCTCTGTTATTTCCCTAAATCTGTCAATAAGTATCCTACCATACACTCTTCCTATTACAATAAGAAGACTAATGCCCCTATGATTACCAAATACTTCTTTTTCCCCTTTTCCTTTGTACAAGGGAATAATTATACCTGACTTCCAATCCTCCGGGACTCTACCTTCCTCCCAGGTCAAGCTGCAAATCTTCCACATCCATTCTACTACTACCTCTCCCCCATGCTTCAGCATTCCACCACACTCCATCAATTGATGGGGCTTTCCCCAGTTTGACTTTCTTCATTGCTTCCACAACTTCTATCCTACTGATTTCTTCCTGTCTTCTCACCTCCCTCCTCCTCCCAGCCATTCCCCAGCCACTTATACTCGCATTACTTCCATTCTCTATGTTCAACAATTCCTTAAAGTGTTCTCTCCATCTGTTCACTTTTCTCCCTTCTCCACTAGTAATCTACCATTTTTATCTTTCACACCCCCGCTAACTTCACTGCCACCCTATCTTATTCTGTTCACCCGTTTCCAGAACATTTTCTTACAGTCCCTCCACTTTACACTCAAATTCCTTCCAAATTCCTCATCCACTGTCATCTTACTCTCTCTTACTAATCTTTTCACCTCTCTCTTCCTTTCTAAATATAACCCTTTCTTCCGCCTCTCAACTTCTTCCACGCCCCTATTGCTCATCCATTCATTGTATGCTTTCTTCTTTTGTGCCACAGCCTGTTTCACCTCTTCATTCCACCATGCTGTTCCTTGCACCCCCTTCCATCTTCTCTTCACCCCACACACCACATCACATGCTGCACATATTTCTTTTGTAAATACCTTGCACACACCTTCTACGTCCCCCACCTGCTCTAATTCACATTTACCCAACAACTTTGTACAGTACAGAATTGCCACTGGACATAAACCCATCTAACTCAGGAATTAAAGACTTGTTTGAACTCTGCTGCAGATGTCGTGTGTAATTATGATTGGATATGTACTGGGAGTGGGGTAACTGAAGTCACATGAGTGACCTTCTATGGCCACCTGACAAAACTCCAAATAACCACATTATAACTCTCTCTCTCTCTCTCTATAAACAAACTTTACTTCTCAAAAGTCCTTCAGATAATGGAAGTAGCCTGTACCAGCAAGCAATAATAAACAGCAGCACAGAAAAAAGCCCACAAATATTACTTTTCTTCACCTTTCAATTTATCTTGTGGCTGTGTCACCTCTAACAATCAACCTTTTATTCAGTATATTTGAAGGCTGTCTGGTTGGCTCAAAGGCTTGATATAGCTGAAGGCTGGTTTAATGAACTCTGACATAGTAAGGGTTTATGTTACCAAATATAACAATGCTAAACCTAATTATATCACAGTATTAAGACAAATTTACAGATGTCCTTAACTTGCAGTCCAAAAATTTTTAAGCAAATCAGTTCAAGAGAAAAGGGATAAAAATAAATTTTTTCAGCAATATCTGTACAGACCTGTTGTCAGAAGAGATTAAAGTAAAACACAGTTTAAAAAGTGATCATCATCATTATCCTATGGTGCCAACAGTATAACCGTGCAGTTCTCCAGTTCTCTCCCCATTTCTCAAAATGGGGATGGAGGACTGGGAAAAGGTAACTTTCAGTCTGCAGTCCACTATGTCCAGAGGAACTTGAGGCCACAACAATTATGAAGTATTCTATTTATAGCAGACCCTGTACTGTATTTGTGTGGCAAATACTATCCATCTATCTATTGCCAGATGCCATAATCTCGCAAGGGGTGGCCACTTGACCGAGTTATTTGTTTTACAGGGAGAGGCACTAACCCTCCACCAACCCACTTGCTGACACGTAGGGAGCACGTATGGTTTGGTTATATGGTTACCACCCAGCGTAGTAAATGGTTTCTTGGCTTACAGGAAACCATTTGGCTTGTCACTCAATATAAAGCCACCTGTAAAGGAAAGAAAAGCAATAAGAAGTGACAGGAAAGATGGGAGAAATAGGAAGAGAGGAGGGAAGGCACAGAAAAAGAACAATAAAGGCTAAGGAAGAAGTAGGCAGCACTATATCAAGTGAGTGGATGATGGTCGCCACCACCTACCCATATATATTTCACTGAGCAAAGCAAAAAGTTACAAATCACATCACTGAAACCCATGTTGTATGGCTAACTGGTATAGTGAAATCCCAAAACTTTCCCAACTTCCTTTGGCCCTCCTAAAAAAATATACTCCTTCCTGATTATACCCAACATTCACTGTAGTACAGTACATATACAACATCTAAAACATCCTTTCTACCTATAGCCAGGAGTCATAATCCCCTAAGAGGTGGGAGTTTGTCTTTGAGTTAAGTGATTTTACAAGGAGGGACACTAACCCTCCACCAACCCACCTGCTGACACACAGGGAACATGTGTGGGTTGGTTTTATGTTTACCAACCAGCACTGTAAATGGTTTTCTGGCTTACATGAAAACCATTAGGCTTGTCACTCAATGTAATGCCACCTGAGAAGGAAAGAAGAGTAATATAAAGTGACAAAGATGAGGGGAAACAGGACGAAATAAAGGTGAAGGAAGTAGCTGGCAGCACTAAATCAAGTGAGTAGATGACGAATGACACCACTTACCATTCCTAAAATATCACTGTCTGAAACATCATTGGGCATAAAAATAAGCTAGAGTGTACAAAGTGGTAAACATATAAGTGATCACTTATCACAACAGGAGACTATGTGACATTTGGGTATTAGAGAAAGGGTATCTTCAGGTGACTTATCACCCTAGAGATAGGTGAAAAACTATTTTGAAAGCATAAAGCAATGAACAACTTAGTTAAAAGAAGAAAAAGTACATAGTAAGTGGTGGCAATTAGGTGAGGAAACAAGAGGCAGGTGGCAAGTGAATGTGTGCGAGTGGCCAGCTGAGAGTGTAAACAGATCATTTCATGTTCCATAACTTACCACTGTTTTTATCACCATTTGTCCTACAATTTAGCAGCGATGAATTATAAACATTTGTTTTAGCAAAATTCTACAAAAACACAATGCTTTGTTTATTCAAGGTGGGGCAAGTGTGCATCCCCATGATCTGACAGTGGAACTTTGGGGAGGATGGTATGTGACGGGAGCCAACTTCTGGGATTTTCCAGCATTATTATTTTTTTGTATTTATTTATTTATTTTAACATTTAGTGGGCCAGGTCAGGAATTCATTTTCCATGCAAAAAATGTTTGGAACTTGTAGGTCCACTTTATTTTTGTAACCTTACAATTTAAAAAACTTCCAATGGCTCTCTAGTTGTGAAAGGGTCAGTGAATGCCATATCTAACTTGTACTGTTCGAACACCTTCATTAAATTGAATAAAATCACCTGGAGCCAGAAGAAATACAAGATGTTCCTGGGCTCAAGGGATTAAATGGATTTCTCAGTTATGATACAAAGTACACAGATATAGTAAAGAAAAACTACCATACGAGACCAACCTCTGTCCGAGCGGTCCTTCCTGAAGCAAACGAGGACATGGGAGCACCCAAGTACCTCCTCAGCATATTCCAGGAGGGCCACAAAGGCCTCCTTGCTCCCCTCTGGGAGTTGTGTCACCCAGAGGTAGAGTCTCCGTCCTGCCACAGCCGTTTCCCATACCACTGTAGTCTGTTCTGCCAGTTGGAACTCAAAGCTCAGTCGCACACAGCCGCTCTTGGCTGCACTTACCACTTCAGTACCCTGTTAATTGGTTGAGGTGAAAATGTGGTCAATAAGTACATGAAGATGGAGTATGGGTATACCTTCTATGTAAAGAAAAATAATAATAATAATCTATCTATCTATAGCCCAACGCCCTAATCCCGCAAAGGGTGGCCGCAGACAAAACGCCTCCAAGTCACTATCACCCACCATTTGACTACCCTCCCCCCAACTCACCCCCCCCCCTCATATACCTCTCAACTCCATCCCTCCACCTCATCCTCGGTCTACCCCTCCCTCTCCCTCCCTCCACCTCACCTACATACACCTTCTTAGTCAGTCTTTCATTCTCCATTCTCTCCACATGTCCAAACCACCTCAGTGTATTTCTCCTAATCTTCTCAACCACATCCACATCTACCCCACAACGTTCCTTCACTTCTTCATTCGTCAACCTGTCCCTCCACGTCACTCCACATGCTCCTCTCAAGTAACTCATTTCCACTGCTCTCACTCTTGACTTGTTCCCCTCTTGCAAGGTCCACGCCTCGCTTCCATACGTCAGGGTAGGGATCACAATACCATCATGCAGTGACTTCTTAACTTCCATACTCACCTCATTATTTCTCATCACTGCTTTCAGTGTACCAACAACCTTTCTTCCCTGCTGTACCCTTTCACGTACTTCATTCCCCAAAGTTCCATCCTTACTCATCACACTACCCAAGTACTTGAATGCTCTCACATTCTCCATATCCTCACCATCCAACCTCACTGCACACTCTGTGACTTCATTCCTCTCAAACACCATAACTTTACTTCTGTTTACATTAACTTTCAGCTTCCTCCTCCTACACACTGTCCCAGATTCATTCACCAAACCTTGCAACTCCCATTCATCTTCACTCAACAATACTGTATCATCAGCAAACAGCAACACCGGAAGCTTCCAAATCTCACCCTCATTCATTAGGGCCAGCCCCACATCCACTGCCCTACCTTGCACCTCCTTTACAACCCCATCCATATATATATTAAACAGACATAGAGACATCACACACCCCTGTTTCAGTCCCACATCGAGATCAAAGAACTCACTCAGCTCACCATCCACTCGCACCGTAGCCCTAGCTCCCTCGTACATACTCTTCACAGCACTCAGCAATTTTCCCTCCACTCCATATATTCTTAATACCTTCCACATAACTTGCCTATCTATTCTGTCATAAGCTTTCTCCAAGTCCATGAAGGCAGCATACACTTTCCTTCCCTTCTCTAGATACTTCTCCACTAAACATCTTAGAACAAATATCTGATCTACACACCCTTTTCCCTTCCTAAATCCCCCTTTTCTTCTCCAACTAGCTCCTCTGTCATATGCCTAACCCTATCAATGAGTATTCTACCATATATTTTACCAGTCACACTAAGAAGGCAAATACCCCTATGGTTACCACATACTTCTCTCTCCCCTTTTCCTATGTACAGAGGAACAATTATACCTGATTTCCAGTCCTCTGGAACCCTTCCCTCTTCCCAAGCCAATCTACACAACTTCCACATCCACTCCACAACAATCTCACCCCCATACCTAAGCATTTCACCACACACTCCATCAATTCCTGGGGCCTTTCCCAGCTTAATCTTCTTCATCGCTTCCACTACTTCCGCCCTACTGATCTCTTCCTTCCTCCTCTCATCTCTTCTTCTCCCAGCCATTCCCCAACCACTTATACTCACACTGCTCTCACTCTCTACATTCAACAAATCCTCAAAGTGCTCCTTCCATCTCTTCAATTTCTCTCTCTTCTCCACCAACAATCTATTATTCCTATCTTTCACTCCCCTACTATTTCCCCTTTCACACTGCCTTACTTTCTTTACCTCCTTCCAAAACAATTTCTTACTCTCCCTCCATTTCACACTCAGATTCCTCCCAAACTCTTCATCCACTTTCTTCTTACTCTCCTTCACCAGTCTCTTAACCTCCCTTCTCCTGCCCACATATACCTCTCTCTTCTCTCTCTCATCTTCTCCCCTACCTCTACACGCCAACCATTCACCATATGCCTTCTTCTTTTGTTCCACAGCTCGTTTCACCTCATCATTCCACCATGCTGTCCCTTGCACACCCTTGCATCTCCTCCTCATTCCACAAACCGCCTCACACGCTGCGCCTATCTCTTCCGTGAATATCTTACATACGTCTTCCACCCCTTCCATCTGCTCTAGCTCATACCTTCCCAATCTTTCTTCCACTATGCTCTTATACTCTGTCATTTTCTCACTATCTTGCAATTTCTCCACTCTTCTCACAAAAGCTGCTTCCTCCTGTCTTCCCCTTCGTCTCCTCAACCACTTTCTTTGCAGCTCTACCTTGGCCATCACTAAGTGATGGTCCGAGACTCCATTCCCCCACCCTCTCCACACTCTTGCATCCAACACTTGTCTTCTCATTCGCTCATCCACACACACACGTAGTCTATCATTGCCTTTCGTTCAACAAGTTCACCATCCATCCTCCTCATTACTCTCCATGTATACTGGTGGATCATCTTATGACGAAAGTAGGTGTTGGCTATTGCCAACCCCTTACAAGCACAGATGTCCACCAAAGCACTACCATTCCCATCTACATTCCCATACAGAAGAATAAAGCTGAAAATTTTCCAGCTAAGTCAGCAAAGGAAGAAGAATAATTAAAAAGGCAAAATGAATGATGGCAGCAGCCTTTCACTGTCACTGCAATCCTTGAGGGGATGCTTGGGTTGAATTCCTGGGATGGAGCAACGAGTTTACTAATAAAAACTAAGAAAGCAATTAAATGATCTGATTGAAATCTCACAAATCCATGTACTGTACTTTATATATCAAGGGTGACTGTCTGAAGGGGCAAGCTGGAAGAAAATACTGTGGTAATGTTCGTTCTTGAGGATGCCAGTGTGAGGCCAAATGATATGAGAATATAAATGCACTACTGCAGCCACTGCATTTCATCCATCCATCGATCGTTTAATCCTACGTTGCCCCATGAGAAGCGTAGGAGCCTGGGGCTAGGAAAGTTGGTCCTGGCATTTAAGATGAGAGTGACCAGCCTCACTCATCCCTGACTGGCATTACGTGAGCAATAAATCCGAACCACCCCGTGGATATAAACCTTCACTGGCTCAATGCGATTGGAGCACCTTTATTACCCACTAAACCACCACATACCAAAATTTGGTTATATGGTTACCACCCAGCATAGTAAATAATTCCTTTAACGTAAACTCCTAGCTACAGTACTTCATTTCACTTCAAACAAACACCTGGGCTACACTGTATAAATATATAACAAAATTTAAAGGGGGGAGGGGGGTGGAACTTCATCAGGACAATTTTAGTCAAATATTTATACACACACTTGATGCAGTACTATTCTAAAATTTCATACTGTATAATGAAAGTTCAGAAAAACATTTGAAGCATCATGAATATGAAGCTTTATTATACCACAGTTGTACCAGGCTGCTACCCCAGTATGTAGCCACTTACCCACCCAGGTTGCTTTTTCTACATAAAAACCCAGGATTCATTTTGCAACTTTTTGTTTTTAATATTTTTGCAATTAGAATTATCCAAATATGGTAACTGCATAACAACATTACTTTCATCCTGTATCATTTAAACAGTTAAGTGCCACAGGCTTTAACTCACACCTTGTGCTTTGAGTGCTAACAAAAACAATGTACAACTTATGTAAACACCTGAAGATACTAGGTAAATCAAAAGCCTCCCCCATGACAGTCATAGACCACTCAGCCATCAGCAACTCCTGTACAGTAAACCAACCAAGGGAGTAATCAGTCTGGATGTTTTTTCTTTTCTATCCCTCATTGAGTGATACAGAGCAAATAAAATTACTGTACAGTTAGGTGCACTGGATAATGATCATGATTCTGCAGTAACATATTCAATTTTTGGTATGAAATATACTGGATAGACACACACACACACACACACACCCATCCACACCCACACCCACACACAATAATGCTTGTAAAACGATAACACCAAATTCCTAAGAAGTGTGAATTAACTCGCTGCACAGTTTGATGTCAACTTTCATCAGTGATGCTTCTTAAGCATTAAAAAAAAAAAAAAAAAAAAAAAAAGGTACTGTGGAGTCTCAAATATGTGCCTGTGATGGTGGTTTGCTTGTTTCATCCATTAAAGACAATGCAGTTTTGCTTTTTGGTGGTGCATTATTGTCATTGGTGGCGGTTTGGTTTTGCTTTCGCTGGTGCATTATGGTTCTGTTCAGTGAATTAGAGGGCTGGAAGTGGGTCTTGTTTTCAAAGTTGATATTAAGATTGGAAACTGGTCTCAGTTAGGCTCAAATGACACATATCTAGGTTAGGTTGCTTGGCATTTGGGTACGGCAATGCCTAAAACTGCTTGAAATTCATTGAATTCTTGTTTATTTTCACTATTAAAGGGGGGTGGGAAATAGGTTGGGGTTAATGTTTAAAAAGCATTTACTCCTCAAAGACCTAACAATATCTTTATATTTTACTTGTGGAATAAACATCACAGAAGAAAGTTGACTTAGAACTGTGCAATGAACTTATTTTACATTACTGTGAAGGAATCTGGTGTTAAAGAGTTGTAAACATTTACCTACACAGTAAACCCAATTATCCGTCATTGCTGCACTGAAAGTTTTCTTGTCACTTCACAAGAGCATGGTTTCAAGTTCTTCGAGAATACGGCTCAAAGTAGCCATTAAAAAAGAATAAATTAATGGAAATGGGGGGAAAGAATTCTTTCATAATTTGGTCTTGCAAAAGCTGTTCACGGGATCTGACAAGAACTGTAAATATCAAAAGACTGCCTCATCCAACACTACTATAAAAACTATTTCAACAGCAAAATATCTGGTTATACTTCATAATTCTTACAGTAACCAAATTAGCAGTATGGTGTATGAAACTTCAAAATGACCTAAAATGAAATATTTGGTAGTGGTGCCACACATTCATGACGGAAATGATACACACAGATTTCAGCTTCACAGAAGAGCCACATGCCTTATAAAAAGTTCTACAATCCTGTTATATATCATATGAAACCTGCACAGCTACAGCAAGTATACTGCAAAAAAGATGAATATGCTGTGAAATACTGGGGAAAAAAAAGTGCACCATTAACTCTCAAAATGAACTGTCAATAGATGTAAATAAACCAGGATGAGCAAGAAAACTCAAGAAAAAGTGGAATTTCCCAAGGTATTGAAACAAACAGGCTTGATATATTTTATATAAGGATTTTTCACCTACCGACACAGGCTTGGAGCGAGTGCCGGCCACAGGGGGCTCTAAAGGTTTCCCCACGCCGCTGCCCTCTGTGCTAGTAGACACGTAGGCGGCATGGGGGGCATCAAACCCACCACCGAGGCCCAGCACCCAGGTGGACCGAGAAGTGGCGCAGCCCCACACTGCTCCCACTACTACCTTCCGTACTGTTGAAGAAAAATGTACACATATTAGGTATGCTGTACCATATTAACCCTAATGTTATTTATTGGCTATAAGATACCAGAGTAAAGTAACAGTGCCAGAGCATTTGTTATCTACAGATACAACTTGCTTCCCCAGGGTGGTTTACCCCCAAACTTCAACCTATGGCTGTTTAAGTCCAACTGTTACTAATTTTTTATGAATGGAGGACATGTGTAATCTGGTGTATGGACTTTTTTTTTTTATTAATTGTTTTTCCTTCCTCTTATTTATTACTGTATATAAACTGTGTGTGTGATATAATATATATATATATATATATATATATATATATATATATATATATATAAATAACTGTGTCAAATGGCCACCCTTTGCAGGATTGTGGTGTCTGGCAATTGATAGATAGATAGATAAATATGTATGTATATAAAGTAATCTCTCCAATATCCGATGTAATACAGCCAAAAGCATGTACGGAAATTGGGTTCATCCGGTTATTGGGTCTGAGGCTTCTGGACAGGTACATATGGACCCTAACCCAGCCTAACTCAGAAAACTACCTACATATTGTACCTCCTTACCAGACATGCACAGCACCTATTTAAGACCCTATTCACATAAATAAAGGACACAAAGCATGGAATAAATGAAATGGAATTAAAGAATGAGGATTTAGAGGTGAGTATGGAAAATATTTAGCAGTTGACAGTGTACTTACAACACGTCCATGGTGGTTGTTACGAAGATTACCCCACCTCTAAGGCTCTGACAGTGGTGAAAATGCTCTTGAAGCATGTACAGTAATCCAGTGTTGTGCTGCACTTAATCCTTAACACTGTGAATTATAACTGTTTAAACAAAAACGAGAACAAGCAGCAGCTATCTTGACGATCGTTTACTCACGATGGTGGTTGAGCAGGAACTGGGGAGGTAAAGGGGAGCGGGAAGCACATGTAAACACAGCTGTTTAGCAGCGTGCGCCAAATTCAAATTACGGGTGAAAAAAATTCTTCTTCCTTTTTTTTTTTTTTTTTTGGGGGGGGAAGTAACCGGACATTGGGGTGTCCAAATATTGGGCATCCGGATATTAAAGAGATTACTGTATCTATCTATTGCCAGACACCTCAATCCCGTTCGGGGTGGCCACAAACAAACCGCCTCCATGTCGCCCTGTCCCCCGCCATTTCACTGCCCTGCTCCCAACTCACACCCCCTTCTCTCATATCTCTCCCCACCCCATCCCTCAATCTCATCCTCGGCCTCTCCCTCCCTCTTCCCCCTTCCACCTTACTCACATACACTCTCTTCATCAGTCTTTCACCCTCCATCCTATCCACATGGCCAAACCACCTCAGTGTATTCCTCCTAACGCTTCCTATCACATCCACATCCACGCCACAACGCTCCTTTATATCCTCATTTGTCAGCCTGTCTCTCCATGCGACTCCACAGGCTCCTCTTAAATAACTCATTTCCACTGCTCTCACTCTTGACTTGTGTCCTAACAACGTCCAAGCTTCACTTCCGTACGTTAGAGTTGGTATCACAAGACTGTCATGTAGTAACTTTTTCACTTCCATGCTCACTTCCCTGCTTCTCATCACTGCTTTCAAGGAACCAGCAACCTTCCTTCCCTGCTGTACCCTTTCAAGCACTTCACCCTCCAAACTTCCATCTTAACTCATCACACTACCCAAGTACTTAAACGTACTCACTTTTTCCAATTCCTCATCATCCAACCTCACTGTACATTCACTGGCTTCACCTCTCTCAAAGACCATCACTTTACTCTTCCCTACATTCACCTTTAGATTCCGTTTCTTACACACTCTCCCAAACTCATCCACCAAGCCTTGCAGCTCTCCTTCGTCTTCACTCAACAACACAGTATCATCTGCAAACAACAGTAAAGGGAGTTTCCAAACACTACCCTCTCTCACCAGGGCCACTCCAACATCCTCTACCCTACCTTGTACCTCTTTTATTACCCCACTCATGCACAGATTGAACAACCATGAGACATGACACATCCCTGTTTCAACCAAACCTTCAAAGATATATATATATAGATAGATAGACAGATATATATATATATATATATATATATATATATATATATATATATATATATATATATCTGCTAGCCACAAGCCATAAAGATGAAGCTATGAAATTACATTTTATCTACTACTATTTCTGTACTTTCGACAATCTAATGAGACTGACAGCTTTTAACCCCCATCACAATAATTCTTATCAACCTGATAACCTTCCCAGTCACTGTTTTAAGACTTTTTGTTTTTAATTTGATTTTTTTGCCATCAGATCAAGTGTTTGAGCTCGAACTCATCATCACCCTCATTTTCTTGTAATTTACGCCTCTTGGGCGGGTATGAGGGCAGCAATAAACCGCCAGCACAGTGGGAGGTACACTGGCGTGAATCCTCCATCGGTGGGCTACAAACGGGAACTGAATTACTATATATGCGGTATCTGGCAACTGCTGTGTGGCAGGGCCTGGCGACAGCTCCTGGTAGCATAGAGGGAGACTTAACATTCCCATGGAAACCACTGACACTTCCTTGTGTTTGAAATTATGGCGCGGAGACCCATTGCCTCACATGAGGCGATCAGTGTTGCCAGGGGTGGCCTGCATATCTTACTAAATATGCAGAATTTGGCAACTGTGGTATGGCAGGGTTTGGCAACAGTTCTGATGGTGTAGAAGGAGAGTCACCATTCCCATGGAACCACTGACGTTTCCTTGTGCTTGAAATTATGGTGCGGACTGCGAAGACCCATTGCCTCAAGTGAGCCAATCAGTGCGGCCGAGGGTGGCCTGCATGTCGCCTCATAATTATGAGGCGATAAGCGCGGTGGGGGTTAAACCCTTAACGGCAACATTCCTTTTAAAAGGACCTATCCACAGACTGCACCATTTCTTTTAAAATCCACACCTCTTTTTCAAAAGCCGCACCCTGTATTCTGCCGCAAGTACGTTGTGTATTCATCCGCTCGTGCTTGGGGTTGCCAGTTTGTCATTTTAGCTTCCTGCTGACTGCATTGCCCACACAAATGAGGCTAGTTTGCTACAGCAACACACAAAAACATCAAAAATGACGTTATTTCCGCTTATCTCTATGGTAACGTAGGAGCATCTAGACATTCACTAAAGTGCCAGTAGGTAAATAGAAAGGTTTAGCTTTCTTGTGCGTGTATTATTTTTTTTATGTGTATTAATAAAAAAATGTTTGACTTGAAAATGGGTGACTTTAGGGTGGATTGCTGCACTAGAGGCATCACTTTCGCCACCTTGGTTGCAGTCAAGAGGTTAATTTCTAAATGTGACAGACAGCAGAATCCAAAGTTGGCATCAAATGTCCTATCAACTCTCGTGCCTCTCTCTTTACAAACTTTGAAAAGCTGTGTGGTGGACCTACAGCAAAGACGTTTATGACACTGATCTGAGGCCAAAGACATCAGGGTTGGCTGCTGTGGCTTCAGTATTCTAATGTTCAAATTGCATGGAGAGAACAACAGAAGAGGTGACAGGACCTGAAGCTGACTGTACATCATCCTGCCCCAAACAGTCAACATACGGTATAGCTGTTACTGAAACGAGTACAATACAGTACATCACACATAACTAAAGGGAATGAAAAATGTACAGTACTATACTCAGTTTTTTTTTTTTTTTTTTTTTTTTTTTTTTTAATCAAGGCGAAGATGTACTTGACAGGCTGGTGATGATTGGCTTAATGCAACATTGTTTCATAATCTCTTTACTTGTTAGCATTATTAATTGACAGCATATATCTAAGGGGAAAATTTGGGTCAGTAAATGTTATTTGGACATGTTGCATTCATCCAATCATCACCAAACTGTCAAGTGCATCTTCGCCTCAATAAAAAAATGAGTATAGTACAACCTAAGTTGTGGCCACCCCAAATGGGATTGTGGCGTCTGGCAATAGACAGATAGATAGATAGACAACCTAAGTGTAGGAAAAGCTGTGCTTGTTCATGCTAGTCTTGTCAAAGTGCTAAGCAGTATTTTTAAGAGGCATGTCTGTTGTAGTGCCACTGACATCTTTCAAAAACAGATGAAGTCACAGAAAAGCTTTGGATTGCAAGCTATTAACCTCTTTCGTGCTAGGATGTTTCCATTTTGTTCTCTATACCCCATGCCAAGCAATTTTATTTAGCTCTGGAGACCCCTTCAAACAGAAGGGTTTAAACAAGGTTCTCTCCAAATCCTCTACTTTGAAAACTATCCAAAGCTGAATAAAATCATCCAGAAATATCTATCCATAATGAGATGCTTCAAAACTGAAAAAGGTGGCCTTAAATAACTGCCTCAATGCCACTCTGTCCTGCCATCAAGCTCCCCTCTTTAACTCCCCCCCTCCCCCCACACATCTCCATGTCATCCCTCCATCCCATCCTCAGCCTCCCCCTCTACCTTACTCACATATTTTTATAAACTCTCATTCTCCATTCCCATCACCGTGCTAAATTATTGATATTTCTCTTAATGCTTTCCAGCACATCCAAAGCACCATAATGCCCACTTCTCTACCTGTCTGTCTCTCCACATAGCTTCACATGCCCCCCTCGAATCGATGTCCAGTCCTCTCACTCAGTTTATGTCCTTCCAGCCGAGCTCTAGCTTCACTTTCAAATACAGTAAAGTCTTGATATACTGGACTGCAATATGCTGGAATTCGCTTTTATTGGAATCGAGGAGCCGAGTGGACTAAATTCTTATCTATCGAAAAAGTCTGATAAAGCCAGAGGCGATCTGGACTGCCTGACCACTTGAGCTATTTTCACAAGGTAAATATAAGACATGTTTATCAGTGTACAGTACAGTATTATTAGATATATTATACCATTTGATTATTGTAGTGAATGTACAATACAGTACAGTACTGCAATGGCAGTGAAAAATTGTTGGTGTGATCCAGACTAATGTTTCATATATCGGAAAAATTCCAAGTTTGCAGGGGGGAGTCCAGATGTCGCGTTATTGGAATTTCACTTTTTTCAGAATGGCTTGGGCCCCAATCAGTCCATTATAATGAGCTTTTAGCCTCCTGTTGAGTGGAGATCGCAATCCTGCCATGCAGTTTTTTTTTTTCTTTTCTGTTTTTACTTCCAAGCTCACTTTTCTATTCATTATCATTGATCTCAGAACCTACCATTGTCTTTTTACAATGAAATTAATCATATTACATCAATGTACGGTATTTCTTTCATGGGTATCGTGGACACAATTATCATGGGATGAAGTTTTGGTTAATTTTCGGTAGTTCACATCACCGACCCAGGAAATCTGACACAACTATGCTGTAGGAAACTTTGTTTTGAATCTATTCCACTATAAACTTGTATTCGGAAATATATATTCAATGTGAAAATCCTATATTCACCGCGGATCTCCGCCGACGTATGCAAATAGCCAGCCACATTTAACGTTTCAAACGTGTATTTTTTTATATCTGAAAGCTGGCTGTCAAACGCAAGTGAGGTTAGGTTTGGTTAAATCATTAAGTTTCCCATTGCTTTGACACGAGATACACGGACGTGTCCAGCCGGTGCAATGGTTGGTAAACAACGCGGCCAGACGGAGAGATCGTCGGTAAACACTGCCGTGCAACCTGGCCGCTTCCATAACTACCCAAAAATATGTTTATTTTGCATTGGGTACGCCTAATCTCCAAAACAAGTGATTTCCGAAAGAAAATGCCACTCAAATTCATTCAGATTGCACTAAAATCGACCAGAAAAAATATTTTTTTGATTTCGAAAGTGAACTACCGAAAATTGACCGCAGTTTTTTCACCTTACACATTTTTTTTTTCCCCAATAAACAAGTCACTACGTATTTTTTTTGACATTCTCGGCGTTATTTCAGAATAACACCTAACTAATGGAAACTATGCTCATCATTTAGTTTATGCAATTTTTAAACAAACTTTCTTCTAAACACATCTGTTGCAAATGCAATTTTTGGTACTGTACTTGGTAAATATGAAAGTGGGGGAGACTGTCTAGCCCCTAGCTCAGTCTGTTACAGTATGTTAAAATCAGATTAGGCTACGTAGGGCCAGGTTAGGTCAGACCAGGTCACATCAGGTTATTTTAAGGTAGATGCAATAAATGATGTACGAAGGGTGATCAGAAAGTAATGACAGTTCGTGCTATAACATGAAAACCTTAAATGATGGGAGGTAGGGGAGCAAGGAGAGTGCAGAGTTGCCTGTCCTTACGAGTTTGAACTTGTCGCCGTATGCCTGACTTTCCTTGTTTTATTGTTGTGAGTGAATGCTTCACTCTTGTTTTTGCTCTCTGGCCAGACACATGGTTTACTCGAAAGAAGGCTGCAGGTTCTACATTTTTACGAGGTGGAAACTGGGAAGGAAAGCAACAGAGATTCGAGGGGAATTATTACAAGTTTATCCAGACACTACTCCTTCCCTGGATTCGTGCTTTCACAGCAGGAAAAACTGAATTGAAAGATGAACAACGCTCTGGACGCCCCCGGACATCTGTGACCGAAGCAACAACTGTCCGTGCACGGTCCATCATTGACGAGGATCCAACTGTAACTCTTAGGTTCTTAGCCTTGGAGCTTGATATCAGTTATGGGAGTGCATATGACATCGTGCATGAACAGTTACACCTGAGGAAGAAGTGTTGTCGATGGATACCCCATTTGTTGACTGATGAGCAAAAGACTGAACGGGTGAGGATTTGTCGTGTCTGGCTTGCTGAATTTGAACCAAATGGTCCAAAACGGTTCTCAGATGTTGCTACTGGAGATGAGTGTTGGATTTCATTCTTCACAACCCGTGACAAGCAGTCAAACATGGTGTGGTTGGGTGAAGAAGACCCTCGACCTCAGATTTTGAAGGAAGGATTTCGCAGCCGGAAGCGCCTTTTCACCATCTTTTTCAATTCTCAAGGACCAAATGCGTGGATGTGATGCCTGAAAAGTCCACTATCACAGCCCAATACTACACAGACCAGGTCCTTCCACAAGTCTTGGAACACAAGGCCAACACCGCACCAACCCGCCGTCGGTCTCGCCTTTTGCTGCACCACGACAATGCTGCACCCCACAAAGCTCGCCTCACTATGCAGTACCTGGAACAAGGTATAACTCTGCTCCCCCACCCACCCTACTCCCCTGACCTGGCTCCCTGTGCCTTTTGGTTGTTTCCAAAAATTAAATCTGCCACCGCTGGGAAGCAATTTCATCGCATCCAAGACTTGGCACGGACCGTCAATTCAGAACTCCGAAGTATACCGTCTTCAGAGTACCACGCTTGCTTCATGAAGTGGAGAAAGAGAATGGAACGCTGCATAGAGGTTGGAGGGGAGTACTTTGAAGGAATGTGAGTCATAGTTTGATAGTTCTTCATGCTAATAAAAGTTTATGGACTCACTGTCATTTCTTTCTAATCACCCCTCGTAGTAGGAACTAGTGAATCTCCTCCCCCCCCACGTTCCTTACTAGGTACGTACATGACATCTGCAACACATGCTTATGAAAGTGCTTACTCTTGTTTAAATTCAGTAATGAGGATATCTATTTGTTTCTTGGGTGTACTTCCAAAAATTTACCTTATTTGCTTGGTTGCATTTTCTCAAACATTCTTAGTTTTGCTACAAAATGTATGGTAACTGTAAATTTTCAAAATAAAAAAGAACTCAAACTAAAGCACGAGTGTCTCACTAGAAATAACATTTAATGCTTTAACTACATGTACACTTATAAATCTCGTTAATCAAAGATTTATGCCAAAGGAAACCTGAAAAAAATAAGTTAAACATTTCATGTTAAGCAGATATGCTAATAACCAACATGGCAGACTGAGCAAGGTACACACACACACCAAAACTGAAATGGATAACCCACATGAAAACAGTACCATACCAAGAAACTGGCACAGCAATGATCGCCATTCCTGAACAATGAAAGTATTCAACAGATCAAGTTGGATTTATCAAATTTGGTCCTAGAAAATCAGTATAACAAATTCTCACCTGTTCTTTTTAATAACCTCGTGCTCCACAATCATCTTGATATCGCACATTGATTTCAGTATCGCACACTTTCCCTAGCAGTTGTAGTAGTTGTAGGTGGGGCGTAACCTTCGTATCGGACACTCTCCCTATGTTACGGCACTAACTGCCCTGACAAGTCTAAAAATTCAGTTAAAGGCAAGTATTTCTGCAGTCTTCGTGCATTTATATCACAGTTCAATATTGTACTGTTACTTTGCTTATTTAGTCCTGAGTATCAGCTTATCTGGCTTTTGCACTGTAACTGATAAAACTTTGTACTAAAAAAATAAATACATTTAAATTATCACAGTTCCGTTGTCTCGGTTCTGTATATTAAATACTAAACTATCATCTCCTGAGCAGTCCGTAGCTTTTCCTTTTACTGTCACGAGAAGAAAACGTGGAAGGCGAGCGATAAGTGATGCTACTTCGTTTTCCGCTCAAGCGCGAGTTGACAACTAATGTTTTTCTCGGTGCATTATACGTATCGAAGGGTTCTCTATCTAGCCTTTCCGCACGCGCCCTCTCCCAACATTGTCTTCGTCAGACTGTCCTCCGCAGCGCCAGTGAATTCCTTTTATATCTCACTGGGACGACCTATTTTTTATACTGCTGGCACCTTGTTTTACCCCCGGTCACATGTGCACACGTACACAAACACATACAACTAACGCGCCCACACGACTTGGGCGCGCGCGCGCGCGCGCACGCACGCACGCACACACACACACACACACACACACACACACACACACACACACACCTGGTAAATCTGATTACAGCCTATGGCCTGATTTAGTTACTGGTATGGATGACACCACCTACTTTGCTGGTGTCTGCACGAGTGGAAACCCTACAGAACTGGACTGTCAGCACTCTCAGCCTACCCCACTACTCTTCACCCGTTACAAAGATAGCCTGAAAATTATCCACAAAACCCTACCTACATAAAATTTGATAAAACCCGTAAAACAAAATCATCCAACACGGTAAACCAAACTATCAACGTGAAATACACACGAAACATTACAGAATAAAAACTATCCACCAGAAATAGCACGAAAGCAATAAACTGTATAATAATAAGCTTCCCTCAACATGGGTGTCACTCATCCAAAAATTTTCAACATAACCCTGAAATACCGAACCAATCTTAAAGTTGCGCAATCCAGAAATGTTTCCGTTGTCCTGCATTCAACAAATTCGTTCGATCTGGCATGGCAATTTGTTTTACTGTTCGAAAATAGATACCACAATATTAACATTCTTCTAGTGATACAGTGATCTGAATGCACCTGTCCGAGTGGCGGCGCTGCCTTGCCCATGATTTGAAACTCTTGGTTAATCGATCCGGGGGAATTTCCTTCAAGTACAGTAACCAGGGATGGAGGTCTACTACCTATAAATTCTCTCGAGTACGGCAGCCTTCCATCAGCCCCCCCCCCCCCCAACGCATCGAATGGGGTTATATGGGCTTGGGTTTCTTTTTAATCCCTTCTCTATTGTCACCAACAAGTCTGTCTACGTCACCAACATGTCTGTCTATCATGACTGACATTCCCTTCATCGCAGAAACTGGTACTGGTTATCCTAAAATGTAGGTTAACATCCCACTAAGATGATGTCAATAAAAGACTTTGCTAACTGGAGGGGTGAGATACATAGTATGCCTACATTTAACCCCTCTTGCTTGGGTGATCTAAACTGAATTAAATAATCTAGCAGCAATAATAAAAATTTTGTCCTCAGGAAGAAAGGGTTAAATAATCCTCGACAGGGTTTCCAAGGCGTATTTGGATTTCGCCAGTCACATTATCCATATCTCGGTGACTGAAAACTGACTGATAATTATTTAACCCCCCTTATCACATTTTTTTTTTCTTTTTTTTTGCTACCATCAGGCAATTATACTAAAATTTCTAACTGGAGGCAATTTTACTCATCTGACTTAAAACTGCCACTTCCCCATTTTCCATTGAGAGTTGTAAGAGTAGATTAACACTAGGATATGATACTACCCTCAGAAATGTCATGAAAAAGACGTAGACAATTTTTTTTTTTTTTTTTTTTTGCCACTGAGCAACGTGAGACACACACACACACACACACACACACACACACACACACACACACACACACACACACACAAATCTGGGCCGTCATGGGGAAACCTTTAGTTACAGGCTTGATTACCTTCACCACTAGAAATCCTCTAACTGGTACAAAACTGAAAAATAAAAGCCATCGGACTGCAGATGTCAATTTGAACGTGCCAAGGACCCTGGCGTTCCCCTTATACCACATTTATGTTGTTACCCACGTTTGGCACTTTACCCTGCCAATCTCCTACTTGCTGAGAGACGTAAAGGCATGTTTTGGAGCTTAGGTAACAGTATTGGTGTTCGCTGCCAATCAGTTTATACGTAAAATTATTCGGTGTTTATACTCGTTTACATACCGGTAACTATGGCCGTAGTACACACAGTGGTACGAAGCTATAAACATACATTAAGTGATACGAATTAAAATGGGTGTGTACCCCTCTTCTACGCGAGCTATCCTGACATTAACACCCCTCACACGACCACCACCGCCACCATCCCATTATCCCAAATTCCAAGGACAAAAGCCACTGCAATTCTCTATATAGCCCAATACAACGTCACCTGCAGTCTTCTATACCTCACGCCACCACTCGCTAACTTGGTGAAAAAAATCGCTAAAGACTGCTGATGACGTTAGCAGGTTTGGCTAGGTTTGCGCGTACTAGCTCATGCACACTTTTATCCTACCCCCACTTTACTCCCCACCTCTTGTTCTCCCTCCTCCTCTTTCTCTCCCTGCTATCCTTTTCCCCTCCACCCTTCTACGATTGCAATCTTGTTGGCATGAAGTTAGCTAGCGTCTGAGGGATTAATTTTCCATCTTACACATTTTGGAGGTGTTACGTGCCTCTTCTTTAGGGACATTTTTCATCTTACGCTCTTTTCTTAGCGATTTATTTTTCATCTTACGCTTTGTTTAATATCGCCACAGCCTGCAAGAGTAACAGAGAAGAGGCGCATTTGGCGGTAATGTGCAAAATAAATCGCTGAGAATGGTGTCAGATCTCAAAAGTCAACTAGACAGACGGTCCTAATCCTTCACAGGCTAACCTTTCCATGCTCTCGTTCCCTCATTTTACTGGCCTTTAATCTTATTCGGGCTCTTACGTTCCAAATCCCTTCATTTTTCGTCACCATGCTCCAAACCTCTCCTTAACGACATCTACTTGCTTACTAATGTTCCTTCCTTCGCCCGACTACTAAACCCTTCACAAAATTATAGTTACGGGTACATTCAAAATTGTATTATTGGTAAGGCCAGGTTTAACCTAGAAAAAAAAATATCCACTCTATATTCAAAGGCATATCAAACCACGCCAATTTGATAGTCTAAATTTATTTTTTCTACTTCCAGACGGTTTAATTTAGCAGATTTTTCCAACTGGAGGGGTTACATTAAGTCATCTGGTGGAAGCAAGAATTAGACTTTCACAACTAGTGCTACCCTAACCTTTCTTTGTATTAAAGTACTTTACCCTACCTCGCCCTTCCCCTATATACCATCATCCCTCAACCGTACAACACTCCATCCTTTCCCTACACCATCCCATCCTTTTCCTACACCGCCCCATCCTTTTCCCTACACCATCCCTCCCTTTTCCCTACACCACCCCTCCCTTTTCCCTACACCGCCCCATCCTTTTCCCTACACCACCCCTCCCTTTTCCCTACACCACCCTTCCCTTTTCCCTACACCACCTCATCCTTTTCCCTACACCACCCCATCCTTTTCCCTACACCACCCCTCCCTTTTCCCCACACCGTCCCACCCCTTTCCCTTACTGCACCTCCTGCCAAAGCTGTCCCTTGGAGCACAAATCACCCTCACGCGACCATGCACTCACGGGTATTTAAGAACATGGCAACAACTACTCAACAGGTGTCAGGCGGGAAGAGGTGAGGAGGATGTGGAACAGGGAATGGGGGTGGATGGAGTAGGAGGATGAATAAAGATGAGGGGGATTAGGGTGGATGGAATTGGGGAACAGATTAAGATGAGGGAGAGTGGGAGAGGAAATGGTTGATGGAGTACACAGGTTAGCTAAGTACGAAATGGACTCCCCCTCCTCCTACCTCACTCACCTCCAGGTTGTAAATAATAGGCGAAGGAGTGAAAAGAATGGCAAGGGAATAAAGGAAGTGGAGAAAAATATACTGGCAAGATGAAGTAAGGTGAGAGGGACTGGGAAATGTGATGGAAGGGGACGTGAAGGAGGTAGGAGACACTGAGGGGGGGCGGGGGTGGGAATATGAAGGCTGGTGAACTCAGTGATACAAGAAGAGTGATGAATAAAATAAAGTGAAGACAGAGTGACGAGGGATATAATGGGTAGGATGAGACGAGTTTGGATGCGAAGGAAGAAGCAATGATGGAAGGAAATGAGAAGTAGAGCTAGAAAGAGGAGACAAGTGCGTTGAGGCGAAGAAAGGTTATGAGACGACTGGGATGGAGAGGGATAAGTGGGATGGGATAACAGTGGGGGTGAGGGAAACATGAGGAGAGGGGGTAGAAGTAAAAGGTGTGTGTCTGGGGGGGGGGGAGTGGAGGTCATGATGTAATGGCATCGCCAACGTTAAATGAAAGATACAGTGACAAAGGTGAGAGTCAAGGGTAAGCAGAGGGCAGAAGTGAGGGCGGGAATGGAGACAGGTGACTAAGGAAAGAGCATTAAGGTGCAGAGCGAGAAGAAAGTGAGGAAGGGGGCGGAGTGAGGGGAGGAGAGAGAAAGGAGGGGTGAGGAAATTAGACCAGAGAGGGGAAGGTTATTATGTAAACGGAGTAGAAATACAAAAGGCGGAGGAAGAGCAAAAGTTGAATAATGGACATCCCAGGTGAATATACTGTACTGACAGATGGATGGGAGAGAGGGAGAAATAAGAGAGGAGAGGAGAGGATGGGGAAGGAAAGGTGATTATATACAAGACGAGAAAGGAAAACGAGAATAATGAGGAATGAGCAAAAGTAAATTAGTGACAAGGAAAAATGCGGGATGAGGGAGAAAGTGGATAAGATACAAGGTGGGGGAAAAAAAATGGAGAAGCAAAAGGTAGAAAAATGGATGTCAAAGGTGAAAAGACTGATAGACGGATGGGAGGAGAGTAGATAAATCTGTGACGGTGGTGGCGTGGGGGAAGGGGAGGGGGACTGAAGGGATTGCACAACCACCACCACCAGCACCACCACCCTGCTTGCACAATATCACCTCTACCGTGTTACAAGTCACGTTTCTTATTTTATTATAAGATTCTCAACTAGACCAAGAAATTTATTTAGCACAACATACCCTGTATCACTTATGCTTCACGTAATGGTTTCACCTGATCGAGATAAGTTACGGGAAAATTATATAAATGTTGATAAAGTTTTGTGGCGTCATTTGTCTTGCAACGTCCGACAGATGGGCGCGCTCACACACACACACACACACACACACACACACACACACACACACACACGTGAATCATAACACATCACCCATATTTTATCCTTCCACACATCCCTCCCTCTTATTTATAGACACAAGCTCTCCCCCTCTCCCCAACATTTTTTAAGGTAGGTCAGGATCGACAGAGGCTATATATATTCAGCCAAATTACACTACATCAAAGTCGCGTTGTTGCAATATGGAATGTGTTTTTAAATTTTTTCGTGACTAAATTGTGTGTATGATTACTTGTATATGCCTGTAAGATTACCTTCACTCAACGACAACACACTTCACAACCAAAACAAAGTGAACATTACATGCAAAACTATTCCTGATAAATATTAACCACTATGGAGACATTTACCGCAAAACTATGAACTTTTATGAATACGGCCCCGGCACCATAGGGTCATGTTTTACAGATTTACGGCCACCTCGTCAACATTCAACCCCAAGACGTATTTATATCTTACTCTTGCTTCCTCCCGATTCACAGTCAATCTTGGGTAGGATCTGTTACTGAAGGGGTTATTATTAAGGATATATCACGTACAGTCCATAAAGTCTCTCCTCAACATAGCATCGCTCGGCGGACGCAAGAACACTATGAAATACGTCATCGCATTCAAGGGGTTAAAAAAGTATATCGGGACGGCGGAGGAAAGCCACGTCTTGACGGACATATGTGGGACGTCTATCTTTGCTACCACCGTATTACTATATATTTAGCTTATGGACCCTTCAGAATTATGATGTTATATATTTTTTTTCGAATCTGGTGGACCTGTTATTAAGAGCACATAAAACTATAAAATGGACACTTCACTACGACGCCGTATTTTAGCCTTGATACATACAAAAGATGTTATTCAGACACTTTGCGAACTGGGAAGCAGGTAAAGCATTCATTAACCCATTCACCAGACGACTTTTCCAGACTGATTAAACCTCTCTAATATGCCATTTTCCTGCTACTTTGACGCTATTATGCAGCTTTAGTCTTAAAAATTGCGGCAAGATACAGCCTTCACTGGCCTCTAAATACCCTCACTATAACAAGTCCCCGGAGAGCAAGAATAAACCCTAAAAATAAGAGTTCACCGTACTCAAGGAGCCAAAAAACTTTCATACTTTCACTGAGAAGTCGGGACTTCAAGCGGCGACCTTGTGATAACTGTACATCCGTGAGCAATGATGTGTAATGACTCTATAGGATGTGTGTGTGTGTGTGTGTGTGTGTGTGTGTGTGTGTGTGTGTGTGTGTGTGTGTGTGTGTGTGTGTGTGTGTAATCAAGAACGCACCACCCAACTTAAACAAGAATATAAGCAATGTTGGGAGAAAAAAAAAAAAACGCATCAAGGACAAAACAGCAACTGATTAATGTTTATCACCCTCACACAACAGGCACTGCTGCATTAAAAAAGGTGATATCAGGCTCAGCTGGGTACCTGATGCGATTTGACGAAGAACAGATATAAATGGTGGCGGAGGACAAGTGGTTGGGGAACGAGGTTTGTTTTGGTTTATTTTTTCACCACACCTGGCGTTGGATGCGGGTACAGGTGAAGTGCACGGTGTTCCTCTTCACCTTTTCCTAAATTTTGGATGAAGGGTTAGTAGGACAGGACGGGACGGGAGGGGACTGGGTGGGGTCATGGGTTAGTCTCGTGTGAAGACTCTTTATAACTCTTACTGTTTGATGACTTATCTTTGGCCTCGAACTGAATGGGGTTTGATATAGCCTTCAAAAATTAATTATAAAACGTCTCCCTTACATAAAACAAATTCATCTAGTACCTGCAAGAATAAAACTCAAAGTACGCCATCAGACTGAAGGGGTTAGTCTTGCAGCAGGGGACAACCAACCATCAAAAGTTCCTCATTCAATTATCATCAGTTTATCGCAACGCTGGTTAGGTTTGGTAAATTATGACCATGGATCAGTGAATATGTATTACTGTAGTTGTGTATCAATTTATTTGTATGATTATGTGTGCCTGTAAAGCGAGGCACGCGTGCTCCAAATCCCAACACAAATTAATCTTAACTATTATGGTAACAATTTTCATTAGTTCGAAATCTTTAAACCTTTCGCTCATGAATTTATAGTTTAGTCTTGCTATCTTTGGACTATTTCTTCAGAAAACCGGAGATATAGTAGCAAAGGCACTAATGGGTTACATCAAACACTTCCAAATCAAACACTTCCAATCCAAACTTGTCAAGCAAAATAAAATACTCTTGAGACCCGGGAATTTGTCAGCACTAATATCCAAGTCAGGCAACTACTGAAACTGGAGGGATTAGCATTTGGCTCTCCTTAACCTATTCACTATTAGGGAGCTTTTCCAAGGCTGAATACAATAGTCTAGAAAGTGCAGGAATACACTAAAGAGGACGCAATCGGATTCACGGGCTTTGGGCGGAAATAGGAGTCTGATATAGAGCGCTGGGTCGGACTGTATTATTTTTTGACATCCTTCCTGCTATCTGGGTTAACCTCCATACACACAGTCCTAAGCCTGTGTGTGTGTGTGTGTGTGTGTGTGTGTGTGTGTGTGTGTGTGTGTGTGTGTGTGTGTGTGTGTATCGGCAGCATATATTTTAAGCACGTAAATTGTGTGTAAATGTACTAGATACGCAAATTTATTACAAAACTTCTCATCTTTTTCCACTCAGACCTATTGGCTGCTAGCCTGTTCCATCCAATCTCAGTTAAATTCCAAATTTTATCTTGCCATGTAAAATTTGTATGTTTATATAAATGTATAGAAGTAGTGTGTGTGTGTGTGTGTGTGTGTGTGTGTGTGTGTGTGTGTGTGTGTGTGTTTCAGGGTGTAGCCTCGAGCCACACAAACACTGCCAAACACGTGGGGTTTGTTGTATAAACAGCTGACTCCGGGCTGGCTACCTGCCCTACACGCCGCCTCACCTTTGCACCTCATCCCCCCCCCCCTCCCCTCTCTCTCGAACACAAAAAGCGCATATCAAGCTCTTTTGAGGCCAGCAACCGCTACATTATCAGAACAATGTCCGAGAATTACGGAGAGCAGGAGGAGGGGAGTTGGGGAGGGGGGAAGAGGGGGCGTGACGGATGGGATGGGATGGAAGAGAAGGGGGAGAGGAGGAGAGGGAAGAGAAGGGGGAGAGGAGGAGAGGGAAGAGAAGGGGGAGAGGAGGAGAGGGAAGATAAGACATGGGAGGGGAGGAGGTGGATGCTGCATAAAACACACACACACACACACACACACACACACACACACACGTGGGAGGGGAAAAGTGAGGTGCAGATACGCGAGATGGATGCAGATGTTCCTAAATTATGTCTCGCTAGATCTACATACACAAAGTTTCAATTATCGGCAGTTTTTTTTACGTGCCAGAAAACTAACGGAATTCTGAAGTTTAATTTTCGCGCTAATCCTGACATTTAAGCACTTTCTACCGAATTTCAAAACGATGTAAAATTTTAGCTATTTTTTAAGAATAAGTTTGGCGATAATTATGCCCTTTGGATTTTACAACCCTAGATGGGAGACGAAATGAAGACCTGGATGTAGGCTAAAGGCTGAAGGAAAGCAAGGCAGAAAAGAGAAAGGCTGGGAGAGAGAGAGAGAGAGAGAGAGAGAGAGAGAGAGAGAGAGAGAGAGAGAGAGAGAGAGAGAGAGAGGAACGCTTGAGTTACTGACATTGTGAACAGGGCTCCAAAAGAAAAAATACAGTTTCCGAATAAGCCAGTCTTGTTTTTATTCCGGTACATTTTCCTGCTGTATTTACGTATATCTGCACTAATACTTCCCACTACGATTTGCAGGATCAAGACCAATACAGCGATGCATAATATACTGTTCCCAATCCTACCAATTTAAATAACATACAGTAGTTTATGTAGTATTATTTTACTTCAGGTGCGATTTATCCTCCTGTGATGTGTGGGATAAAAACCACTAATGTATATATATAAAAAAAAAATGTTATTCCTACTATTACATATATAAAAAGTGACTTGAGGCTTGATTATTATCCCTTCGCCTCAAATATTCGTACCGGATTATTCATATCACGAGCAACGCGTTACCGTAAATACTGCAAAGGGGGTTGGAAGAAAGGACGGTACGGCGAACCGGATATTTCTGGTGCTAAGAAGGTTTGGGGAGAGGTAGGCAGGGAGAAAGGGAGGTAGGCAGGGTGGGAGGGAAGGAATGGGGAACAGGGAGGTAGGGAGGGAAGAAGGTATGGGGGAGAGGGAGATAGGGAGGGAGGGAAGAAGGTATGGGAGAGAGGGAGGTAGGGTGGGAGGGAAGGTTGTGTGTGTGTGTGTGTGTGTGTGTGTGTGTGAGAGAGAGAGAGAGAGAGAGAGAGAGAGAGAGAGAGAGGAGAATAAAGACTGGATGGGTGAGAGGAGGGGGTGAGGGCAGACAAGGAGGTAGTGCCAAGGTATAATTATCCACAATGGTATGCCAACACCACCATCACATATCCTTGCTAACACACACACACACACACACACACACACACACACACACACACACACACACACGATACATAAACACTCGGGTGACCTCCAGCAACCTCACTAACCTCAATTTCACTGGGTCACACGCCATAAACAGGCTAATCCTCTATTCCCAAAGGTCCCTTGAGAGTAATCATCTCTAATCCCAATCCAATCACGCAATTTCTCCCTAAATTAGTGTTTATTACTGTTAAGTTCACGACAAAGTAATACCGTACACAGAAAAAAAAAAAAACTAACCACACCCACTTCAAATTTGACAGCGATGAAACAGATGCAACTACAGTATATACTTGACAGGCGTACAGCTGGAGGCTTCAAGTATGAGCTAAATATAACCTTCACTAACCCACTCACTGCATTGCCTTCTTGAGTAAACTAATACTGGCTGAGAAAGAAAAAAAAAAAAAGTCCATGTAGAGAACGAGTGAAGATTATAGACATGGCGGCTGGCAATCATCAACCGGTAAGCTATGACACCATCTAGGCCATCTATAGCCATTAATCTACCACCAGACGACTAATCAGTTTATGTGTAACGTCCGCAAAGGGTAAAACTTTTAAAATCTGTCACGCGCCCTCTCGATGGCCCAAGGTCGTACTACTGTATCGTCGTCAGCCTTTAACAGCTCTTTATAAGCGACGTAATTTGCTTTTTCTTTTTTTTTTAAATATCCACATACCGGTTTACTGTACGTGAAAATATTAACATGCAATGTTCAAACAGAAACTAATAAAGCAGAGGTTCAACAGCCTCCTATGCTGACGAAGTTCCCCTCCCCCCAATATACGCCGACTTTATCCTCCCAATTCGTTCTTTAACTCGTGAACTTCCAAATTAGTCCATTTAAGTCGAGGATGTATATAATTCCCCCCCCCCCGAGACTTACGTAATTTCCTTCAGCTAAAAAGACTCTTGGTAGTGAAGCGGTTATTGAAGGCTACGTCTAACCCCTCAAGTGACGTCCCTCTGCCTGAATAAAATAATGGCAAGAATTATTGCACTAGGGCCTTGGGTTGAACGGGTAACTTCGCCTCTATAAACACTAATTACATTTCAATGCCGAAATAACCGCAAAAAACTATACCGCACGAAACTGAAATCTTGGTCCTACCGCGCAGAAGTATACATTTCGTGAACTTGAAACAGAGGTATTCACAGTGTTTAGTGAGTACAAGGGTAGCCATCAAATAACTACAGGACTTGTGTCTTGTACTCCATACCAATTTGTTTCTTGACAGTTCAACACGCTGCTTTTATTCTCCTCTCACTATCTCCACACCATTAAATCCAGCTTAGAAACTATACTATACTGGCTATATACAACCCTCACTAACATCTTCACTCTTTGGTAGCTCTCCCAATCTAAAACAGTCAAGTTGATGCAAGAATCATTTTTAGTGAGAACGTCTAAAAATTCACGGAATATTACGCAAGAGTAAAGTAAAGCAAGAAACACACACACACACACACACACACACACACACACACACACACACACACAGTACAGTAACGCCCCAAACATGATCCCTTCCCTCCCTATCACATTTCTTCACCCATACCCCCCTCCCCTCTCGCACTCATGCACAAGATGTTCGCAAGTGTGACACAAGAAACACTTGTACGATTTCAGTCAAGGTAATATTTAATGAAGAGAAGACCCACGCGTCATTTTGGCCTACACACTTCCTTCGAGAGAGAGAGAGAGAGAGAGAGAGAGAGAGTATCTTATCTCTAGTTAGGACGTGCTTCCTGCAACGATGATAAAACATTAACTGCGTGTTAGGTTAGTCCCTCCCAGTAAACTGTAAATGCTTTATAAGTTTGAGCATAGTTTACCATGTACTTTCTTCAGAGACTGGTTTAGATTCGGACCATCATTTATGCATCATTGTGCTTCATAATTTCTAAGCACATAATTTTTGAACCCCATAACCTCCCCCCCCCTCTCTCTCCTCCCTACCTGAACCCCATAACCTCCCCTCTCTCCTTCCACCACCCCGAAAGTCTTCTTTGCTGGGTGGTCTTCGTCAGTATCCCCTCCAACTACGCACTAACCCCCTGGCCAAGAACACGGGTGTCACCAAAACTGTCCCTGTTGCCCCCTACACAATGTGACATCAGTGGGAAAGATGTGGCAACGCTGCTTCAACGACAGACCACCAGATTTAAATGCCTGTAAGTGTGTATTGGTGGCACAAGTGACTTCGCACCTGTTGCCGATTTATATAACTGGATATTACACTACATCGTAATCCCACGAAATTTTGTTGTAAAAATAGTTTATCAGTAACAAGCAAGAGGATTCTGAGGTGGACTAAGAAAAAATACATCGCCAAGGAAGGTGTTACAAAAATCGTCGATGTATCAAATAACATGCGTGGGATTTTGAATGTCACGAAATCTAAGCCAATTATACTGAGCCTAAAATTTGTTCACTATGACTCTGATGTAACCCAAGGACATGCATATAAAGGTGGATATCAAGTGTGACTGATTAGGCTACCAGTAAGCGACACAGCCCTGAGGCACCTTCAGCCAGCAACCATGGCGTTCAAGCTTTCGATTACAGTACCCGATAAAGACATTCATGAGCACCAGTCTTATCGCACCTGCAACCAAAATAGAGACCTGGATTGTTAACTGACGGTTACTTGTACTGATGAAGAAGCACCGAGGTCAAAGTTGCCAACGCAAGTACGTGGGACAGCAACGCTAGGATGAAACTACTGCACTGTTAAGACCCATGTATTTATAATTATGCCAAGCTAAGAATGAATCCTGCATTAATAATTATGGTCAGCGAAAAAAAAAATCATGTAGGCCTATTTATAATTATGAACAGCTAAAAATGAATAATGGACTTATAATTATGCAAAACAATCCTGTATTTATATTTCTGCACAACTAATAATGAATCCTGTATTTATAAATATGCAAACCAAAGAATGAATCCTGTATTTATAATTACCCTGTATGTACAGCTGAGAATGAATCCTGTCTGACAATACACTGAATCACCGATATAAAAATAATTCAGTGTACTACTGTATATAGCACTGCTGGACTGAGAACGGTGCCAAAACCAAGGCAAGATGTAACATGACAGGGATGAACCAATTTATAACCATGTGCAGTACTATCAGGCTCTTATGACTCGCTCAGCTGAAGTTAACCATGGCATTGGCTGGAACTGACTACTCGAGCTGTCCTAACTACAAGGTTAATGATTCAGTAATAACCCAGGCTCCTACGACTAATTCGGCATTTCATCATCGCCTGCCGCTAGCTGGAACGGAACACAAAAGCTGTCCTGATAATGAGAGGGTCAATAACGAAGGCTATGGAAAATAATGACTAAGATAAAACTGGCGCAAATAATAAAGGAGCACTTACTGACGTCCAAAAATAGCTGGTACGAAAAATCTTAAATGTTAACCCCTTTCGCCTTAGTGCTTTACTTCGGCAACCTCCTGACAGTTTTATTCAGCCTACGGGGAATGAAGGGTATACAGTATATGGCCTTCAACAACTCTTTCACTAAATGATCTGTCTTATGTTGAATAATGTCCGCCTGATATCTGCAAGAATGAAATATGAAAGTAATAATACTGACGATAAATATGCTGTACTACACGGCACCACTGGGGTGAACTTGGCACTTGCAAGGCACCATAAATTTGTATTAAACGCTGAGATTAACCAACATTTACTATCAACAACAGTTAGAGGATGATCGAATATTAGCGAAAAGATCACTGATATAAAAATAACCTGCTTTACTCTATGGCACCACTGGGTTGAAAATGGTGCCAAAATTCAGTGAAGATGTGACACGGTGAGCTAAACCAACATTCTGCTTGCATGTGTCACCGCTGCAATTAAGCTGGCAGGTGTAGAACAACAACCAGGCAAACAGATCAATGTGCCTCATGGCCCCGTAAAGTGAGCCGGCAACGATGCTCAACATGACACTGAACAATGCTCCGGGGGCGTTGTGCCATCCCTCAAAACCGCATAACCGTACACAATGAAATTACCCTACGGTTACAAGAAAATGTTATTTTTAGCAGTCATCTATAACCTATCTTAATATTATAAGGAATAACAATACACAATTTTGTACACCATACCTTAAGGCTATACTGGTGCAATAAATTTAAATAAAATATCCATTCAGAAACCATTATCAAATGCTTAGTGGTGGTGTGACTGGTGTCCTTGCCTTGCATGCGAAAATTCGAACTCCTTTAGACGGGTTGAGGTATTTCGACTAATATGCAATGCCACCAGAACTGTAAAATTGCCATTATCTAGCCTCGGGTTCCCTGCACTTCGGAAGTGGTAATATGAGAGGCTTTTAGCATTCTAAAAATATGGGTCGGCTAAAATTTATATTCTTTTAATGTACAGAAGATTTTGTAATTGTTCTACTGGCCGATAGTTGTTCTGCTTATCATAAACACCAAAACTGCCAAGCAATCTGTGACATTTTAATACAACTACCCTACCGCCATACAGGCCCGAAAAATGGGCTAAATTACCCTACAGCTGACAACACCGCTCAGAGGATGTTTGGAGTGTGTTCCAAAGCACCACGAAACGTTTCAAACTATTTACGGATACTTGGCCTAAAATTACCACCTCCCCATCTTGAATGAAGAGCTGCTAACTAGATACTAAAGCTGTAATATGATGTTAGTCAAAATGTAGAGCCACAATACTGTCTTCTGCCAGAGCTACGTAAAATTAGGTGCAAAAGGAGGAAAATTTGGACCAAGTTAAGGTGAAAGAACTACAGTAACAAGGCGAAACAGGCAAACCAACAGGAAGAAGAAAAGGCTCTGTACATGTAATGGGTACAGACTACACGAGGATTATTTAATGTTTAAATTGTGTTAAGTCTCAACCTTCTAGAATACATGCAGCAGTCGACGTTATATAATGATCCATTGCACTGTCAGATGAACTAGGAAGAGGAACAAACTTCATCCACTAGTCTAATTTTCTGTGGATGTTACCATAATAATAATAATAATAAAAATAAACGAAAGCTTGCTACTAACATACTGAATAATGGGTGCCGGACAGACGCCTTCACGCCTAGGCAATGATATACCCGAGCAGGTTATTAAAATTGTCCCTCAACTCCCTCTCCATCCCCATGATGATTAAGGACTGCATAAGGGCAAGCTCAGCATGCAGTTTATAGAGGTCACTTAATATATACTGTGCGTGAGGCTGCATAAAGTGTAAACTAATGCTGCCTGCCGGAACCCGAGTGGGAGTACACTACAGACACCATAATTACAGCTACACGTCAGTTCCACGACATTTTACTTCCCCTACTTGTGGACGATTTTATATAGCCTAGGAAGAATTTTTCAAACTGAAGGGGTCAGATATAGCCATCATGACCATCTACAACCCTTAGTATAAAGCAGTCATCGTTATATTATAGTTATTATTATTCCAGGTGGCATTGCAGGCTTTGCAGCACCACGTTCTTACCTATTTATCTGCCCTTTTCACCTTAACATTCGTCTGTTAAAATCGTCGGGTTCAATTAAAAACACACAAGAGGATACTGAGGTGCAATGTGCTGAATGAATCGCTAAAGGAGAAGTGTAATGAAATCTCCGAGCCATTAGTAAACTAATGTGGTACTAGAAAAACTCGGGGGAACTGATAAATCTGCTGTACTGACAGCAGAGGAGTTTCTGGACTTACTATATGGCGTAATAATGCCAATTGTCAGAAGCCAAGTGAAGCACATTAAGGAAACCTTATAGGTAACTGCAACCCCGGAACGTCATTTTTTTTTTTTTTGCGTGTCCTTGTTGCTATCTGACAAATATATTCAACTTGTACAACTCTGTCTTCAAATGATGAGGCCGTGACTCAAGGGTTTTTCTATCCTCTAAAGTTCAAAAAGTTACTCATGAACTCTATAAGAGCCTGGGGATATCACTATATATAAATATAAATACACACACACACACACACATTATATATATATATATATATATATATATATATATATATATATATATATATACACACACACACACACACACACACACACACACACACACACACACACACATTATATATATACAGTACTAGGGTTGGACGCGCTGAAACAGGTGCTACACAGCAACTAGGGAGGGCAAGTCGTATTTGCTTTGGTTTCCCTTTCGTAACAGTTTTATCACACACTTGCCGTAGGTCTTTCGTCATGCGTCAACCATTCTTTAGGCCACATCAATAAAATTAAGTATCCTACTGGTAGGACCCCCCCCCCCAAAAAAAAAAAAGAAAAAAAAGTATAACTGATTTCACTCACCTTAACCCATTTGTGCCCAGTGTCAAATAAAGGCCGGAACAAAGCATTTTCAAAGGGTAATAAGGGGGTAACCCCAAGGTACGGACCTGTGAGCTTTGGACTATGAGCCGATAGTAGATTAGTATTCTTAGTATCCTTCCAGCAAAGTCCCTCACACAGGAACCCTGGCCACTAACGGTTAACTCTGCTGACGTCTTCTGTCTGTCCTTGTACCTTCCAATTATTTTAATCACCTTCGGGACTTCGAACTGTTAAAGTTAGATATAGCTCTAATAAATCCCCTTAAAACTACAGGGTTGTTCAAAGACAGGATTGATACCAGGAAGGCTAAATCAAAACGAGTCATCGGGTTATCTTCTACTAGGATGGGTTAGATACAAGCGCCATCAATTTAACAGAGGTCATTCCTAGGCTGAATCGTCTGGTAGTAGTAAAAAAAAAAAAAAAATGAAAAAAAAAAAAAAATAAAAAAAAAAATAAATAAATAAATAAAAACTGAAGATTTAAAGGAAAGCATCCATACTGTTACGGCCGGTGGATTTAAAGATCACCCACTTAAAGATCACCCACACCATTACACCAGAATTAAACAACCATCTAATTTACAATCCAGGTTCCCATTTATTCCAGGTACCAACAGTGACATGGAGGGAAAGGTTAACGAATGAAGAAGTGAAGGAACGTTGTGGGGTGGATGTGGATGAGAAGATTAGGAGAAATACACTGAGGTGGTTTGGACATGTGGAGAGAATGGAGAATGAAAGACTGACTAAAAGGGTGTATGTAGGTGAGGTGGAGGGAGGGAGAGGGAGGGGTAGACCGAGGATGAGGTGGAGGGATGGAGTTGAGATGTATATGAGGGAGGGGGGAGTGAGTTGGGGGGAGGGTAGTCAAATGGTGGGTGACAAAGCGACTTGGAGGCGTTTTGTCTGCGGCCACCCTTTGCGGGATAGGGCGTCGGGCTATAGATAGATAGATGGATAGATAGACCAACAGGATGGGGTTTATTGAGACCCTAGGGACGGGCCGGGGAGAGTGAAGGTGCTAAACCACACATATTTACACACGCCACCACAAGCTGATACCACGTGTTACTCAAGTCATTGTGTAAATTAAAACAACCCTGTACTCTACCCGATAACCTTCATAGTACATGTTTGTTTGTACCCTTGGGATGCAGGCAAGGACCAGGCCGGAACTAACACCCTGGCTACGATAACAAGTGTTTATTCACTTACTGTTATCACTTGCTGATATTTCGCTTACGAGACCCACCGTAGCAAAAGGGTTAATGGAGACTAACCGATTCACCAGGAAAGCAATTTTATTAAGCTGAGTAAAATCTCCTGATGCTCGCAAGAACACTAAGGACGTCATTTGACTGAAGTGGTTAACAGCGGTAAAAGCATCGTGAAATTACCTATATACAGTACATTAAAGTTTCTTCCAAAATATACAATGGTAGGCTACTATGGGCAGTGTCAAACACCCAGCTACAGCCTTCAATACCATGCCTTATTACTACCAACAAACTTCAGCACGACCTCAGTTAAAGAGACTACATACCTAACTTGTAAAGCTTAAATGCAGAAGACGACGAGCCTTATTATTGTTATTACTATTATTACCATACTATAATTATCATTATTACCATTATCTATTATTATTATTATAGCGATTATTATCGTAGTAGTAGTGGTATAGTAGTAGTGGTAAAGCAGTAGTAGTAAAGTAGTAGTAGTAGTAGTAGTAAAGTAGTAGTAGTAGTAGTAAAGTAGTAGTAGTAGTAAAGTAGTAGTAGTAGTAGTAAAGTAGTAGTAGTAGTAGTAGTAGTAGTAGTAGTAGTAGTAGTAGTAGTAGTAGTAGTAGTAGTAGTAGTAGTAGTAGTAGTAGTAGTAGTAGTAGTAGTAGTAGTAGTAGTAGTAGTAGTAGTAGTAGTAGTAGTAGTAGTAGTAGTAGTAGTAGTAGTAGTAGAGTAGTAGTAGTAGTAGTAGAGTAGTAGTAGTAGTAGTAGTAGTAGTAGAGTAGTAGTAGTAGTAGAGTAGTAGTAGTAGTAGAGTAGTAGTAGTAGTAGTAGTAGAGTAGTAGTAGTAGAGTAGTAGTAGTAGTAGTAGTAGTAGAGTAGTAGTAGTAGTAGAGTAGTAGTAGTAGTAGTAGAGTAGTAGTAGTAGTAGAGTAGTAGTAGTAGTAGAGTAGTAGTAGTAGTAGAGTAGTAGTAGTAGTATTTAGGGAACTTATGGATATTACATCTGATCAGCATGGAACCCACATTACAGAGTGCATCAGTTACCAAGGCTATACCGGCCAGACGCGTTCTGCCTTCGTCACGTGCACCGGAATCTACGGTCTAATACTGGGGACTCGTCTATCGTGAGCTGAGAGTTACGATTTTACTCTTACGTAACGAAGTAGATTAACAGACCTCACTTTTCCTTAGCGATTTATTTTGCACAGAACACCTTAACACTCTCTTGTAATTTTAACACCGACAAATATGGTTCCGGGAAGATAAGAATGCGGTGTGTTATGAATATATCGCCGATGAAGAAGTTATGAAATCCCTAAGCCACGTAGGATTTTAAAATGCACTTGGCCATAGGTTTCTTGTAAATGCTTAATAAAGGTGAATATGCCACATCATTTCGAACCATTCACAAATATGGCGATACACTGCAACCAGTAATCCAGCGGGGCATATCAACCAGGGTGTGAATAACCCCTGTACAATCTGGCGCTACAATCAGCAGTAATAATCCATACTTAGTTGCCCCATCAAATGAAAGCAGTGAAAGTACTTTCAATTTCTCTCTCTCCCTCTTTGCTGTCTTGGGCATCTGGCTTCCTGGTACATAGCTAAATATCTACCACGTATCTGTTCGTACTAACGTCAACCATGGCGACTACTAGTCTATTAGTTCGCCAGCTCCCCCCACCCTTGTGTGTGTGTGTGTGTGTGTGTGTGTCACGTACAACAAACGGACTGTCAATCTGTGATAACCTCCAAAAGAGAAGTTTTATAAAAATTCAGGACATTCTTAAGTACAGCCGGAATATCATACTGCGCAGGTAACAGAGCACTAAAAGGAAAACGAAATTAAAATGACAAAAAAAAAAGGCGGTGGTGCGTGCCGAGAAACCTTGTGTGACGTCAGGCGAGGACATTTTTACTCCCGGATGAGCGGCACTTGATACATATATTGTGGTGTGTGCGTCATGGCGGTGTGAATGAACCGACGATGCTGCCCTCAATGATTCGCCCTTTCAAGAGATTTTACGTTGTTACCATCTACCCTCTGGTCCACCCTCATACAGGCTCTTGACATACATTACAATGACCTCATCTCCACATCAATTAATCTCTCAAGTTCGATAACGCATTTCAAATTCATGTTTGTTACTCCCAGACGATATTATTAAGCTTTTGTAGACTTCTCGAACTGGAGAGGTTAGCTACAGCAGCCCTTAGCTTCATTACGAAAGGATTATCCCAAGCTGAAATAAAATCGTCTGGTGGCAGCATGAGTAAAATGTAAAACGTAACCAGACTGAAGGTATTAAGTATTTAAGCAATTCCTTTTCTTAAATACCAAGCCCGTCAGATTGGTGGACTTACCGTTTCTCCACCGTCCATACTGTACGATATTCTACCCAGCTGTACAATCATGGTTCTGGATGTTGAGATTCATGCAGGTCTTACTCTGTCTTCCTGGTTCTGCAATCGATAGACACTCACCTAGGCCGTACGAACCTACTTACTGCTACCCACTGGATCACCCACTTACTCCTCCCTCACCCTGTTTATAACCTAGTTTCACCAGTATGCCAACTATTCTGAAAACATCACAAATCCCACTGCACTTTAGTCTGCACTCTTGTTCCTACTATACTCTGTTGCTAATTTCCCATCCTGTCCCCAGTGATCTATTTTCCTATCGTCTTGAACACTACCGTAATAGCTTGTTCCCTGTCATGTCCCAAATAAGTCTCCCATCTTAACCTCAATACTGTTGCTAATTTCCTATCCTGTTCCCAATATTCTGTTCTTTTTCTATTGCTTTAATGCTCTACTGATGTTATGCTTGTCCCTATAAATATGCCACTGTTTTCCTATCTTGTTCAAAATCTGGTTTTCTTATTCTAGGTGGTCTGCTGCTTACGTCCCGTCTAGCTGTCCTATACTGTACACTGCTCTATGGCATTCCGGATATTCTTCTATTTTCCCATCTAGTTTCCAGTACCGTTTCTGTTTTTCTACCCAGTTCTCAATACTATTTTCGTGTTCTGATATTTTGCTTCTATCTTCCCATTCAGTTTCCAATACCGTTTCTGTTTTCCTACCCTGTTTCCAATACTCTATTTTCCCGTCGTGTCCTGGATACTCTGCTTCTGTTTCCCATCTTGCTTATTTTGGCTTCTATCTTCATAACAGGAAAATTCTGTCATCAATTTCCTGTCTTTTATCCGTAATAGTCGTGGCCAAAGACAACAGACAGAACAGGCGATCTTAACTTAAATAAATGAATAAATGCGACCAAAAAATGCTGCCAGTTGCCATTCTGCGCCATTTTTCTTTTTAACCACTAGAAAAACGCCAATTACTGACCAAAAGCGGAGGTATAAATCAAGACACAAAAACAGGCATAACTTCAAAGCTTTTATGTAAATTTCTTCCGCATTCCACTCTTCACTCTTACGCATTTTTTTTTTTTTTTATCGGATATGTATTACCTGGTGGTTTATTTTTAAGTCACTGTAAAACAACTCTTCACTAACGCTTGGCGCATGTTTACTAACACTTGGCTTATGTTTACTATACGTACCGTCATGCACCACCTCCACGACTCCACATAATGAAGGGCATATTAACACGGCTCCACAACGTAAATATTATAAATCACATAAAACAAGGCACCATCGTGCTGAAGGGGTGACACAACAGGCCAATAGTTTAACGTGTTCAAAGGCTTCCAATCAACATAAGCATTTTTTTTTTTCATTGTATATACTTTACATGATACCAGTCTCAGGGATAAGTATTTTATTTTTTTTTTTTACCATTTACTTCTACACGGTGGTGAAAAAAAAAAATCAGGCAGAATTTATAAGAAAATCTGTAGTACTGCCTTTCGCGCCATTAAAAACCAACAAACTACGAGACTGATGGGCGTAAAGAAAAATTAACCCCCTCGAGGACGCATTATTATTATTACCGGTATTATTTTTTGCCATACAAATTTACTCATCTTTCAACAAACTAGTGATGAGATCTGAGAAGACTATCACCACCATACAATTAGAAGTCTATTGAAATTAATAAAAATCAGAATGCAAATTATAATACAAAACTCCTCGAAGTAAATTATTTTAAAAAAGGACCAGACAACCTCCTGTAATTCCAGTTACCTGATATCATTATCCCACCCTAATCAATACTGCACAGCCTGGTAATCAATCCCTCGTTTGGGCTAACAAGGTAGGGACAAATTTTAATTGCTACCTGCAGATACGTCAATACTTCGAACGCCATGAGGGACATATGTACATAGGAAGCACACACACACACTTCATGTAATTGGAACTCAGGTGAATATAACATTTTTGCTACCACAAGACAACTACAAAGCTACACGTAACTTTTCCAACAAGAGGGAATATATGCAGCCTTCATTTAACTTCACCACCTGAAAACTCCCTACCGCTAAATAACATCTTCCGGCAGTAGCGAGAAAAATGTCACACACATGCTGAAGGTGTTAATTACTGCTACTCACCTCCTACAACCTTCCTGACCTTCACATTACACACTCCTGCAACCTTCCTCACCTTCACATTACACACTCCTGTAACCTTCCTGACCTTCACATTACATACTCCTGCAACCTTCCTCACCTTCACATTACACACTCCTGTAACCTTCCTGACCTTCACATTACATACTCCTGCAACCTTCCTCACCTTCACATTACATACTCCTGTAACCTTCCTCACCTTCACATTACACACTCCTGCAACCTTCCTCACCTTCACATTACACACTCCTGTAACCTTCCTCACCTTCACATTACACACTCCTGCAACCTTCCTCACCTTCACATTACACACTCCTGTAACCTTCCTCACCTTCACATTACATACTCCTGCAACCTTCCTCACCTTCACATTACACACTCCTGCAACCTTCCTCACCTTCACATTACATACTCCTGCAACCTTCCTCACCTTCACATTACACACTCCTGCAACCTTCCTCACCTTCACATTACACACTCCTGCAACCTTCCTCACCTTCACATTACACACTCCTGCAACCTTCCTCACCTTCACATTACACACTCCTGCAACCTTCCTCACCTTCACATTACATACTCCTGTAACCTTCCTCACCTTCACATTACATACTCCTGCAACCTTCCTCACCTTCACATTACACACTCCTGTAACCTTCCTCACCTTCACATTACATACTCCTGCAACCTTCCTCACCTTCACATTACATACTCCTGCAACCTTCCTCACCTTCACATTACATACTCCTGCAACCTTCCTCACCTTCACATTACACACTCCTGCAACCTTTCTCACCTTCACATTACACACTCCTGCAACCTTCCTCACCTTCACATTACATACTCCAGCAACCTTCCTCACCTTCACATTACATACTCCTGCAACCTTCCTCACCTTCACATTACACACTCCTGCAATCTTCCTCACCTTCACATTACACACTCCTGCAACCTTCCTCACCTTCACATTACACACTCCTGCAACCTTCCTCACCTTCACATTACATACTCCTTCAACCTTCCTCATCTTCACATTACACACTCCTGCAACCTTCCTCACCTTCACATTACACACTCAACCTTCCTCACCTTCACATTACACACTCCTGCAACCTTCCTCACCTTCACATTACACACTCAACCTTCCTCACCTTCACATTACATACTCCTGCAACCTTCCTCACCTTCACATTACATACTCCTGCAACCTTCCTCACCTTCACATTACATACTCCTGCAACCTTCCTCACCTTCACATTACATACTCCTGCAACCTTCCTCACCTTCACATTACATACTCCTGCAACCTTCCTCACCTTCACATTACACACTCCTACAACCTTCCTCACCTTCACATTACATACTCCTGCAACCTTCCTCACCTTCAAATTACATACTCCTGCAACCTTCCTCACCTTCACATTACATACTCCTGCAACCTTCCTCACCTTCACATTACATACTCCTGCAACCTCCCTCACCTTCACAATCTCTCTCCCTCACTTCCTTACCCCTCATAGCTAGTAAAGCTCCCTCCCCCTTCACATACCTTCATCCCTGCTTCCCCCCTCTTACATCCTCCTTCTTGCTTTACTATCCTTATCCTTCAACATGTAGAGTTAGATCTTGTAGTCATAGCTTTCTCTAACAAGCAGCCTCGAAAGGACCATAAGGTCTGTTGCTGTTTGCTTTCCTGTGTAATCCCTCTAACCACCCTCTCACCCTTCCCCTTTACATCGTCTCCATCAAATCTTACCCTCCCTTAACCTTTACCCACCCTCATTAACCCCTCACCTCCCTGCCTCCCTCCCTTAACCTTTACCCACCCTCATTAACCCCTCACCTCCCTGCCTCCCTCCCTTA
>NC_137043.1:24638430-24725930 GCF_032717465.1 Coenobita brevimanus | reverse complement strand
GTCCAACTTCTTCAACTTGCTCTCCAGCCTCATCATCTATCCTTAATTCCTTCTACCGCCTAGCAACTGCAACCTCCTCATCTCTTGCATTTCACTGGCGGGCCTCAGACCCTAGGCCCGCTCCACTCTGACAATGTCAGGTGGAAAATCTCAACAACAACAATGCATTAAGTCAGTGCGTGGAGAACTTTATACTGAATGGTTCTATTACTTCATAAGCACCATACGATGTAGCCTAGTGTGGAAGATAGGAACATGTTCTGTAATCGAGTCGAATGACGGAACATGTAATTGAGTCAAGTCCGTGAAGGGTGACAATTACGCAATGTGTTATTTGGTGTCTCCGAGTAATATGACAATAGGTGTCAGGTGAAAGACATGATTTAAAGGAAGCTGCACCTGAGTAAAATTCATATTCAACACAAGGCGCATAATGCAATGCTAAGAAGTTAAACTGATTAGCCATGTGCTTCTAGGGAGACTGATGCATCATGCTGACGGTCGAAAAAGGGCGGTACAGAGCCGTGTTATGTAACTGCCACGCAAAAACAGATGTATGGAAAAACAGCAAGTGGTGGTACGAAGAGGGAAGGGAAACATGAAAAAGGTAAGGCTAAGAGGAGTTATGGTTAATGAACTATGAAATAACGGATTTGGAAAACAGAAAAACAAACGGTACAAAGTGTATGGTTTGTAATGTTAAGTATGAGTGTTATATCAAAGGTTTCACGTATTAAGGGAACACCATGGCAAGATTGTGGAAAAATAAAAATGTGGACGGACGAAAAAGAAGTGGTGAGAACGGCTGTCAGTAAGCTATGGAATTAAGAAACTGTGGGAATATGAAGAAAGCAGGACTTGTTGAGATTACAGGTGAAGGCATACGAAGGCGAAGAAATACTTTAAAAACTTCAGAAAACTGAACGTTTTTGAAAGTGGAACGAATATACAGTACTGTGAAAAGTGAGAATACGTGAAGGCTGAAAAGGTAAGAGTGCTCCCAAACAGTAGTGAAATGGGGAAAAATGTATGTGAAATGAAGACTAAGAATAGTGAGAAAAGGTTACCATGAAGAAATAGGCAAAAAGTGTCGAGGTATATACAAAAACCAATTGAAAGATGCTAACTGGATGGAAGTAGCTACTGTAAAGAGAAAACGTTCGTAGACAGTTTACAATTATATTCATCCCTAAATGTCAGAGTATCCCCCCCGTGTGCTTCATACCTTTTTCTGTTTACATAGTTCAAATTCTTTATACAACACTTTACATCACTGTAGTCGGCAGGGAAGTGTCAGTGAATTTTTGATCGTGATAGTACACAAGTAGATGGACATATGGGTGAATGACTGCGTGCCCGATTAGCAATATAGTGCTTTCACCCTGACCCAAATTTTCCTCTCGTAGTTTATGGACATTAGCAATAAAGTGCTTTCACCCTACCCTGACCAAAATTTTCCTTATGCGGTGTATTTCACGTTGCTCAAGACTCAGAAAAACACAATACTACGGCTGCATGTCCCTTCCAGTGCACCTTTTCGTAAACAGCACCATAACCTAGTGTCTTTATATTTACGACTCTGCGTTCAAGACAGAGGGCAACTTCATGTCAAGTTTAAGTGGAGAGAGAGAATAGGTGCTCGGTTAACAGTCCTACTTTCTTCCCTACACAATATCCCTCCAATCCCATGTATTCTGTTAAACAGGGTTACTGTAATGCTTGAGGAAAATAATTACCTAACGAGTTGCGATCTTCCTTAGAACCACACACACACACACGAAATCACTTTAGTACTTAACCCTGTGCAGCAAACAAACTGAAGAGCCTTTACCATCTATTTCTACCACCAGGCAATTTTACACTTAGGGTACCAGGTACACCACTTGAAAGGATCAAACCATCATTATTAATCCCCTTCCTATCAAGTACGGAAATTAAGATAACCGTACTTGAAAAAAAAATCAATAAACGAACAAGTTGAATGATCTGTATGGCATTACTTTCCCATGCAATTCTTTTTAACACTAAAAAGCTTATAGGTTCCTTAACACCAGAAAGCAACTACCAAACTAACGGTACATTCATTTAGGTTAATATCTGCGTCCTTCTGCTTTAAGTGGCAATTGCTAAGTTGTTTAAATATAGCGAGCACGCAACTGCGATGTAGGTCATACCAGCCTACAGCTTGCTGGCTGGCGAGAGAGAGAGAGAGAGAGAAAGAAAAGGGGGGGGGAATTCCCCTGGGACACCATAGGGAGGGAACATAAACAATACAAAATGAAGAAACACCGATGTGGGAAAGTGTGTTGACGTTTCGCCGCGTGGCTTCCTGAGAATACAAATGCTTAGTATACACCACATTTCCTGTACATATAGCAGCAGGCAGTAGGGGTGTGAGGTACTGGCTAGGAGTGGTAGAGGGGCAGGTAGGGTAATGTGCTTGTACACACACACACACACCTGTGCTGGGATCGGCAATCTCTTTCCCCCTGTGACCTCTATTTCCTTACCAAACACTCCTTCCCTCTCCCTAAGGACTTCCCGCTTCACCTGTCCCGTTTCTCTCTGTCCTTGTGCCGTGATCTGTAATGCTTTTCCCCTGGACCTCACCTTCCTTATGTCCCAGTCATCCTGCAGGTACGACTTGTTGCAAACCTGAAAATCGCGAAACCAGTTCCCGACCATGGAGGTCTCCGAGCAGTCGTGCCACCGATCTGCTACCGGTGGTCGTCCAGTGTCTGTCCAGTGGGCGGCCAAACGGCGACCATGGCCTGGTCTATCTATCTATCTATATACCTAGGCTGCTTCCCCCAAGGAAAGGGAGGTAGCCGAGACAGGACGACTCACTCTCCACTTACTCATCCATTCAAACACATTCATTCGCATCTTAGCCCCAAAGGGGAGAACGGACAGATCCTCACCGCACCACACCGCACAAGGGTCAACTGGGCAATGCAATCAGTGACATCCGCAGCAGGGCCCGACAGCAGAACTGGTTTACCCCTGCCACATCATAACAGACCCATCCCCTTACCCGCACCTGACCTGACTAGCTGATCAGACCAAATGCAGGAGAATATCCCCTCAGGGCTGCGTCATCACTTATTCATTCACAATTTCTCTCCATTTATTTCTGTCACGCACAGCCACTCTTCCTTGCTCAACAGACATCCCTCTCGCATCCAGCGCTCTCTTCACACTGTCCATCCATCCTATTCGTGGTCTTCCTCTCAGCCTTACACCTCTCACATCAGATCTAGTTATCTTTTTCACCAATCGCTCATTATCCATTCTCTCCATATGCCCAAACCATTGCAACACCCTCTGCTCAACTCTACCAGCCATCTCCCGAACAACTCCAGTTCTCCTTTGCACTTCATCATTTCGCACCCGATCCATACGCGTCACTCCACACATACTCCTCAGACATCTCATCTCCATTACATTCAAACTTTTCCTCTCTGCTACACCCATATTCCATGTTTCAGCCCCATATAATGCAGTCGGTACCACAACACCCTCATACAGCCTTCTCTTTACATCCATTCTAAGCGAACGACATCTAAACACTTTTTTCATTCCTCCCAGCACCTTTCCTACTTCATTTATTCTAAACTTCACTTCTGCATCTATTCATCCATCCACAGCAACATGTGACCCTAGATATTTAAAACAATCTACCTCCTCAAGCAACTCACCATTCAAAACTATATTCATCCCCCTACCATCTATCAACCTCGTACACTTCATCACTTTACTCTTATTCTCATTTACTTTCAATTTCCTCCTTTCACACACCCTTCCAAACTCCTCTACCAACTCTCTCAATCTCTCCTCTGAATCAGTCACCAGTGCAGTATCATCTGCAAACAGCAGCTGCTTCAGATTCCACTCTCCTCCATCAACATTTACCAGACTCAGACCACCTAAAACTCTTGCATTCACCTCCCTTACAACACCATCCATGTAAATATTAAACAACCAAGGCGACATCACACATCCCTGTCGCAGCCCCACTCTCACGGGAAACCAATCACTCACAGCATTTCCCACTCTTACACACGCTCTACTATTTACATAAAAACTTTTCACCCCTTTTAGTAACCTACCATCAAGTCCATACAATCTTAAAACAGTCCACAAAGCCTCCCTATCAATTCTATCATACGCTTTCTCTAAATCCATAAATGCCCAAAACACATCCTTGCCTTTCGCTAAATACTTTTCACACACTTGTCTCACAGCAAACACCTGATCAACGCATCCCCTCCCTCTCTCCTAAAGCCACACTGCTCATCACTAATTACTCCCTCTGTACCCTCTCTAACTCTCATAATTAACACTCTACCATACACCTTACCTACAACACTCAACAGACTTATACCCCTAAAGCTAGTACATTCATACTTATCACCCTTGCCTTTATACAACGGGACCACACAAGCACTTGCCCAGTCAATTGGCACCATACCTTTCTCAAAGCACACATTCAACAATCTTACTAACCAGTCAACAATAGTCACTCCACCACCCTTCAGGCATTCCACAGCACACCCATCCATACCTGCAGCTTTCCCTGCTTTCATCTCCTTTACTGCCTTCTCCACTTCCTCCTTCGTGATCAAAGAATCATTCAACTCTCCCAACACATTTATTCCTTGCACCCTTCCATCCGCCACAATCTCAGCCACCCTTTCCTCCTCTACATTTAACAATCTTTCAAAATACTCCGCCCATCTCTTCCTTACTGCCTCCATCTCAATTAACATCCTTCCATCCTCTGCTTTTACTCGTTCTTCTTTCGCAGACTCTCCCTTTCGCACCCTTTTCACCTCCTTCCAAAACATTTTCTTATTCTGCTGAAAATTCTCTGTCAGCCGCCTACCCCACCTCTCATCTGCTGCCACTTTAGCATCACGCACAGCCCTTCTCGCTCTATTCCTCTTCTCCTTATACCTTTCATATGACATCTCATCCTTCCTCTGCAGCCACACTTCATATGCACGTCTCTTCTCAGCGACAGCCATACTTACTTCCTCGCACCACCATTCACTTCCTTTTCTTACACCACCACCCACACGTCTCACACCACACACCTCTTCTGCATGCCCCACCACAGCACTCTTAAACAACTGCCATTCCTCCTCCACGCTGCCATTTTCCCGATCTTTCACTGCGTTCCACTCATCTTTCAATTTCTCCTGATACTCTATCTTTTTCTCTCTTTTATCCAACTCACTCACTTTCAAAACCTCCCTGGTACAAACAGGTAAAGACACTGACGGGTGTCTGGCCGGTCATCGGCAGCCGCCGACAAACGGCGGCCGGTCTGTGTCCTGTCGCAGTTCAGACCACGACCTCATGTGGCGACTGGCCATGGATTGGCCGGTGGCTGGTCTCGGTCCAGCCCACCACCTGTCGCTCGACCAATCGCCGGCTGGACAGCGGCCGGACTTCAACCACCACCCCGGACAGGAGGCTTGTGGACGGCGGCCGCCGCAGTCCAGTCGTCACCTTGACGGAGTGCGGATGGCCACCACACAGAGTGGGCGGCGACCAGCCTCCATCCGGATGGCAACCACTGCTTAAAAATCAGGCGTCGGCAGCCAGACACAGTCCAGCCGCCCACCAGGCGGCTTACATGCCACGACATCAGTGGTTGCAGGGAAGTATTTCGTGCAGCACGAAAAACCTTGCGACAATTTTTTGGTCGCCATGGTGGCCTGCGGTTAGACCGAGACATGAAGACCAGTCATAAACCTCACCAAAACCACCCATGACTTGCAGGTCGCGGGTGGTTTGCGATAAGTCGTACCTGCACTGTGACTGGGGCCTTACCCTACCTGCCCCCCCAACTACCCCTAGCCAATACCTCACCCCTGCTCACACCAATGCCTTGTGCTATATACTGTATACAGGAAATGTGGTGTATATTCAGCAATTGTATTCTGAGGAAGCCATGAGGCAAAACGTCAATACACACTAAGTTCCACATCTGTATGTCTTTCTACATACAGTACTGACACTGCTGCCAACTGATGAATATAAATTCCTCAATGCAAGCATGCATTTTTAGGGTGAACAAGAGTTTGTAACTTTTTATTGGCCTTTATTTTCTTGGTTTATATTTCCTTTGCATGAATCATGCTGATACTTTACATGCAGTCAAGTGACTTGAGGACAAACCCAGATCAGTGAAGCTTAACAGAAAGAAGGGTGGATTGAAGCAATTTCTCGTGTACATATATGCGTTGCATATTTCCACGTTTAAATAGTAAATTGATGAACTGTATATACAAAACCCTCCTGGTCCACACTCGGTAAAGAAGCATACGGACAGACAAGTGATTTGTGTTTAAATGTATGCCTGTTGTACAGATTTTGACTATTTCATTTCTTATACTCAGTAATAATAAAACTATTGACTGACGAAAAGTACTAAATGGAGATACTGAAATGTGAATGTGCATACTGTTTGTGTGAATGCGACTGCACCATGCTAAGACTGTAGAGGATATTGGTTTACTCAAAAACTTTTCTTTAAACTTGCCCTTCCAAAATTTGGGAGTGTCTTGTACAGTGCTGCATCTTATATGCCACGAAATACAAAAGGCACAAGGGGCAGGATGAACAGATTCAACATTATACAGTAATGCTACCTATTGTATAAAAAATTTAAGCTTTCGGCATAAATTTAGGGCTGACAAACTCAACACTTTCAGCAGCATAGAAACTCCATAATTTTTTTTAAATTCAGTTAACTGCTGCAGATACAGGCCAAAACTTGAAGAGGTTAGCCCCACAGTGGCAGTGATGAAATACATTTGTGTGCACCACAGGTCGGCCCAAGGGCAATTTTTTTGAATTTTTTTTTTTTTTTTTTTTTTTATGCGGATGTAAAGATTATCATCTGGTGTACCTAGCAATGTGTTTTTTAGTTTCCTAAATCCATCCTGTGATCCATTACGATTCACGGAAAAATTAATCAAATGACTACATACTGTTATTCACCAATAACAGGTAAACCAATGGGCGGTAACAAGAGTAGTGAAAGGACTGCCTGAGTGTTTGGGATGGCAGATTAAGTTCACGTAAACATACCACCGACCTTCGCTCCCTTCCCACACGTGTTCGCAATTTTTTATAGATTGCCCTAATGTAGGCCTAGGGCACATGTACAGTAAGTCACTTGATGCCAGAGACCATTTAGGGGTTAATACAGGAGGAGAAAAAAAATCAACTACATTCTTCACAAAGTTTTTCTGTTATAAGCATGTGGGTAGTGAGCAACATTTGCCTTTTGTTGAAACAGACCAGAAATTTTGCCTTTACCAACACAGACTTCAGAATGTGGTTAGGTCTCTGAACTTTCAATGTGCTAGGAGTTTTCATTTTGCTTTGTGACTAAATCTACATGCTGAAAACTACAGTAGTTCAACCATTCCTGCACAGTGCTTAGCTTGCAAAAATCTCAATATATACCAGTACTCTAAAAGCTGAGATAGCCTAATGAATGAACTTTTTGAAAATTACCACTAAATAAGGTGCAGTGCAAGAGATAATCATATACAGTACAATACTGTACAGTATATACTGTACCAAAAAATGGTCTACCTTCTATGAATTTACCAGTTACTTAAAACAAAGGTTTAGCACTACTGGACTCACTGCAGGAGAGCTCCCATTAACAACTGAGAAGTTTATGAAAGGGATCACATTTCATATTTGTACTGTATAATTCATATACGGCATCTATATTCTGTGGAAATAACATTTATGCTACTACAGAGAAAAAATTAAGTTTGTACTGTAGATATTGGCAGTAGTGTCCTACAGAGGGCAATAGATCAACTTGGACCTGAAACTCACATTCCCAAATTGTTCTAGTTAGTTAGGTTAGGCTAAACTATGTTGGGTTGGGTTTAATTAGGTTAAGTTAGTACAGATGAATGATTAGTTACAATTTATTAAGAAAAAAAAAATGCAATTGTAAAATCTATGCATGACAGCTCTGCAGTAGTTCACCACATTCATTTAGTATTACCCTCCACAAAAATTCTCATCACCCTCGAGAGGAGGACGAGCTTGATATACGATCAATATGGGCTGGGTGCTATGAATGTGCTGGGATAGCCTAATGGGGATAATATACAGTACTAAAAGACAGATTGACTAGTTAGATGTATGATACTGGTCAATTATGGTGCCGTATGGGATTTTATCCTGAGTGCACAGTGGGAACCCCAAAGCAGATATCAGTGTTACATGCAGCAAGCATGTGTTGCTGGTTCAGTGACATTGAAAATACAACTGCTGGCAACCACAGTACGTCATACAAATTAGTTGGTGGCCTTGGTTGCTGGCTCCAGTGCCACTGTTATGGAGGTATAGTACATCATCCACTACAGTATACTCAAAATATCAAACTACAATACCTATCTCTGCCCCCCCCCCACATACACACAGGCTTAAATGAAAGTAACCCGGGGTCATAACCGGGCAATGTAAATAGTAAAAATATACAGTACATCCCTACAACATTTACAACCTGATCACCATACTTCCGACAGCAACACAAATGATTTAAATGCTATCTTTGCTCACACCGTACGTACCTGTCGAATATAATATGTAACCTTTCTAAATTCCATACCCATCCTGGGGCAAAATTACATTACCATGGTACGGTACGCCACACCTACAGCCGCCGACTTCGTCTTCCGCATGAAGATAACATTAAAAACCTGTTTTTTAGGTCAATCAACGATAGACGCTGCAAATATCGACCACCTAACACCTTTGCAACAACAATAAGCAACATGTACAGATAATAAAAACAAAACCTCCCTCATCTGGGGCAGGCAATATGGCTGCCACACAAGGATGAAAACAGCAAGACAACCTGACATGAATTACTCGTACTTACCTATTATCTTCACACAAGGCAGGCATTATGGCGCTCTCTTCTTTAAGATTTAGATGCTCTAACGTCGACAACTCGGAAAAGAGTCTAACGCTCATAACTACGTATAGAAGCCACGGTGTGTTTCTGCTCAGGACGCCAGCTGACTGCACTGTGAGGTGGATCAGCTGGTTGGCTCATGCGCTCTCTGCACCAAACGAGTCTTCCTACTTCCTCATCGGCTCGCGTTCTCTTGCCAGCCTCTTTTTTGTTTTATTTTTTATTATTATTATTTTTTTTAACGATTGTTTCATACAGTAATGCTGATGTCTGCACACTCCTTATTTGTGATGATTTTAATATTTCTTACATAAGTGAATTTCAGAGTTACCGTTTTTTTCAGCACTGCAAATCGTTGTTATTTCTTGGCAACATTTTTACTCATGGATTTTTCTGTGATAGGTATTCCACAGCGTGGCTGTTTTATAATTGCATTTTGTATACCTTGCTTTTCGAGCAGGTGCGATCTTGTCGCACACAACTTCGACTTGTCCCCGCTTCGTCCCCAACAATTAAATTTTTATATAAATTTGATTACTTCATTGGATTTCATACATAACGAAAATAGCTTCAACGCTTTAATATCCGGACTAATATTAAAATGAGTTCATTACCCAAGCATCAGGTATGTTACCCCCAAAGAACCGCCGAGTTAATACTCGTGAACGTTACTAACGAACGCTTTTGAAGAAGGGTGGTGGAGTGGTTGGATATTTTGTGGTTGCTGTGAATTTTCGCTCGCTTAATCATTCTAAACTTATTTGGAAAGGCGGAATCACATCCTCCCTGTGGTACCGTATTAAGAGTATCATTGATTAATCTGCAGTACCCACCAACTCATAAGTTTAGCCTACAAGTGTTTTGACCAAAGTTGTCAACAATGTCCAGGTACCCAACGTTTGAGAAGCTGATTGTGAGGAAAGAGGCAGGGTACGTTTGTGATGAGTCCTCCATGGTCAGACTAGCTGACCTGGCGACCTTTGAGACGGCCATGTTCAAGCTGACCACAAAGATTGAGACCTGCCTACTGCTTCTAACCAGCCACACCTCCCTGGACATGTTCACCACAGACGTGGTGGTGCTCCAGAACCCTACATCTGGGGTGAACCATGGCAGAATCCAAATGGAGCAAACGAATGATGAAAAGATTGCAGCAGCCTGGGATAAATGTGAGGCCAAGGGATGTCATGGCCTGCTTACCCTGGCCCACGTCGATGTATCCTGCCTTCCCAACAACGGCTCTCGAGTGCGGTACAGCCTGTCGCAGTTTGTCGATTCCTTGGTTCATGGGATTGAGGCATATTTCATGTTCCAGAAGTTCTCGCCGCTGTTCACTCTTAATGCAGCAGGCTTGTGGGATGTGGCAGACTGTGTTGACATGGAGTCCTGCTATATTGTCCTGGCATGGAAGATGAAGGACCAACCCAGGACAGGTAAGTTGCTGTTAAAGCTGGTGCTTGTGTTGTGCATGCTGATATTATGCTGTGAGGTTAATTGCAGTACCATGGATGTCTTAAATTACCTGATATTATTTTGTAAGTACTCTCTAACAAATGAACACTGAAATTAATACTGTACAATATGCCTACCACTTCTTTTGTGCAGCTCAGCTTTTTGTCAAATAGGTACCGTATATTTGTCAGATGAAGGGGTGACAATTATCCAGCTCCTACTTCTATCCATTATCTATCTATCTATCTGTCTATCCATGTATTGCCAGATGCCGAATCCCTTTTATGGGATGGCCACAAACAAATCACCTTCATGTCACCCTGTCCCCAGCCATTTCATTGCCTTGCTCCCAGTTCACACACTCCTCTCTCATATACCTCTCCATTCCATCTCTCCATCTCATCATTGTCCTTCCCCTCCCTCTCTCCCCTTCCACCTCAGTCACATACACTCTCCTCGTCAGTCTCTTACTCTCCATCCTCTCCACATGGCCAAACCACCTAAGTGTGTTTCTCCTAATACTTCCTATCACTTCCCCATTCACACCACAACCCTCTTTCACATCCTCATTTGTCAGTCTGTCTCTCCATGTGACTCCACATGCTCCTCTCAAATACCGTAACTCATTTCCACTGCTCTCACTCTTGACTTGTGTCCCTCCAACAAGGTCAGAGTTTCACTTCCATACGGTACGTCAGAGTTGGTATCACAATAGTCATGTAGTAACTTTTTCACTTCCATGCTCACTTCCCTATTTCTTATCACTGCCTTCAAGGAACCAGCAACCATTATCACATCTGCATTAAAATTGCATTAAGTTAGCTTCAAGTTCATTGGGTTATCCCGTGGATTGTGCAATTACCTTTTTTTTATCTCACCCTGTGGTGAACAAAAAATTAAGATTTTTTTTTTTTTTTATAGTTTTTGTATATTATAAACTTGAAGATAAACATCCAGGGAGTCATCTGGTGAAAAAAAATAATCTCTCCATCACTGTGTAGGGCCGTGTGTAAGTTTTACAGGGAAGTAGTGAAAAAATGAAAAACAACAAAATTTATTTTGTTTTTGTTTATTATAAACTTTAAGATGAATATCCAGGGCATCATCTGGTGAAAAGAAAAAAATCTCTCTCTCTCCGTCTTTGCGCAGTGCCATGCGTAAGTTTGCACAGGGGTGGAGTAGTTAATGGTGATGCATGGCCAGCACGGCCTGAGCTGTGGCTCGCAACGTGACGCTACTCAGCCTGAGCTGTGGCACGCAATCCACAGGTTAAGTTTAGTTATGTAAGCTTAATTTATTATAAATATAAGAGAGAGAGAGAGGAGTTGGAGAGTCTCCCCCTTCCCTCCTGTATTTACTAAGCACAGCAAATACATATGCATGGTAAAATAATAGGAGAGCAGCACAGTGATTCAAGCTGCTTTCTTACAAATACATTCTTAAGGAAAATAATTTTAGTACTAGAAACATCACAGGTAATTAGCATTTGATTTTTAGAAAAAAAAATGAGCATAAACAGAATACCGGTACACCTACGACACTTTGCAGTTTTAAAGAAAGCATAGCCTGATTGCCATCAACAGTATGTCTACTACAAATCATGCTGACTGGACAAGACATCAGTGAGCCCAACAAACTCAGATGTGCACAATTTAAAAACCATAATTAGCAGTTGAAACCTAACTGGAAGGTTGTTCAAACCTAGTTGGGCTTTGCCCCCAGACCCCCCAAATGATTATAACCTACTTCACAGTGTGCAAACTAAAGTGTAGAATGCTTTAGGTAAATATTTGGATAATTTTTACAAAACCATAGCACTAGATTCCTGAGAAATAGTACGGGGAATCAATATGTTGCTCAGTTTCTTCCACAAATTAAAAACAAGTGAGATATTGTGAGGTCTAATGTGTACCTGTGGTGGTGGTTTGTTTACATTTTGTTCATTAAATTTTTTGTTTCTCAGCGGTGCATTATGATGATATGTGGTATGCTTTTGCTTCTGCTGGTGCATTATGGTCCTGAATCAACCAGTTAGAGGGGTGGAAGTAGATGTCTCATGTTTTCAGATTTGAAATGAAATTCAAGACCAATGAATAAGGATGAGATTGGAAATTGGTTTTGGTTAGGCTTGAATGACACAGATCTAGGTTAGGTTAAGTGGGATTTGGGCAGGTTAATGAAACTAAATATATATGGCTTGAAATTCACCTGTTTCTTTATATTCACCATTAAAAAGAACTCGGTTAATGTAAATGTTTAAAAAACTGTAACATCTCATTAAAGACCTGTCATTATCTCACATTTTTTATATGTGGAAGAAACGTCACAGATGACAGTTTGCTGAGAACTGTGCAACGCATTGATTTCTCTTATTATTTATGTAAAAATTTCACACAAAACAATATTGTGCATTAAGAATGTTAGATAATCACGGTGTGTTTGGTAGTAATCATACCACTATGTGATGGCGAAGGTAGGTGCGGTCATAATGCAAACTATTACTTGTAGCTATATACAGTACAGTACATCAAACAGGAGACATTTATAAAAAAATGTTAGAGTGATTGATTTAAGCATTTCATAGACCACAAAATCTGAGTTATACACAGGATGGTCTATCTAATCTAATCTATCTAATGCCAGACGCCTCAATCCCGTTTGGGGTGGCCACAAACAAATCGCCTCCAAGTCGCCCTGTCCCCCGCCATTTCACTCCCCTGCTCCCAACTCACACCCCCCTCTCTCATATACCTCTCCACCCCATCCCTCCATCTCATCCTCGGCCTCCCCCTCCCTCTTTCCCCCTCCACCTCACTCACATACACTCTCTTCGTCAGTCTTTCACCCTCCATCCTCTCCACATGGCCAAACCACCTCAGGATGGTACCCCTAGTTTATGAACATTTAAAAAAACAAACATTGCGGTATAAAAACAAGCCCACTATGGCATATATTCTGATCTATAAAGAAAAATAACAATCTCATCAACACCTCATTCTAACATGAAATTTGGAAATACTGCATAACTGTCCTCATATTTTGATGAAAGCATTTCTAACATGTTTATAGAGGAAAAATGGCTCAGAACTTCATAAAATCAATGGTGAGCATATTAATTTCAGTGTGTTAGTTGGGTGTAATTCTGAAAACTGACCAATGGTATCAGCCTTTTTACTTCTCATTTACATGCTAGGATTAATGAGAGAAGTTTGTTTTACAGTGCTGCCTACTTCCTAAGGAGGCTACATTGAGTGACAGGCCTAATTTGTTTCTTGTAACCCAGGAAGCACTCACAGCACTGGCTGGTAACCATATAGCTCCTGTAATCAAATACTGTAACAAGGTGATGACCCCACTATGGTGCCCCTTTTAACTGGGTTCAGAGATGCAAATGTGACTTCCATCCAGGAACCTGACTTCCACACTTTTTCCCTGTGTCTCATTGTCCACTACAAGGGAACATTGGTTCCCTGAATGGGATGGCCCTGGAGGGGCAGTTGTTTGCCTGTGGTTGATGGATCTGCTCAGCCAGATAGCTGAGGTTACTCTGCTACAGTACAAAGGATTTCTACTAGCATGTGAATATTCTGATGACCTTTTATTGTATTTTATAGGTACGCTGTTCAGCCGCCTTCCGTTAACCCAGCTGAACACTGCATCCTCCATCCAGGTCCAGGAACTAGTCAGGCAGAGACTTGGTGATTACACCTCTGTCACTCCTGCACTTATTCAGAATAAAAGACAAGATCCTCCAACACCAGATGAAAGGTATGGCACCGTAGTTTGATCGATTTTTATATAACCTACTCATATATCTCACATACTGTTTGACATCAGAAATGGTCAGGAATGGCTCCAGGAATAGCTACTGTAACACTTCATTTCCTTCATCACAACTCACCTCCACTCCATTCTGTCTAAAACTTAGGCATTCCATACTCTGCACATAATTGCCTCTGCCAAGGAGGTTATGTTTTACCCCACATTAGTTTATTTGTATGTCTGGTAGCAGGATTACTCAAAAAGTTATGAATGGATTTTGATGAAATTTTGTGGAAGAGTGGGCCATGGACCAAGGAAGAAATGATTATATTTTGGGGTAGATCCAGATCCAGAGTATCCCACACAATATCTCCAAGAGTTCTTAATGAATTTCAATTAATTTTGTGGAAAGATGGGCCATGGACCAAGAAAGAATTGATTAAATTTTGGGCTGGATCCAGATCTGGATCCTGTATCCACAGATCTAGAGCCAGGATTACTCAAAAGTTAGCTATGAATGGATTTTGATGAATCTTTGTGGAAGGGTGGGGCATGGGCCAAGGAAGAAATTATTAAATTTGGGGCAGGATCTGGATCCGGAGCATGCTTCACAATATCTCCAAAAGTTCTCAATGAATTTCAATGAAATTTTGTGGAAAGGTGGGCCATGTACCAAGAAGGAATTGATTAAATTTTGGAGCGGATCTGGAACCAGATCCTATATCTACAGATCCAGATTCTATATCCACGGATCCGGACCCTATATCCACAGATCCGGATCCTATATCCTTGGATCTGGAGCCTATATCCTCGGAACCAGATCCTATATCCACGGATTTGGATCCTTTTTAATGGCAATTGCATTAACAGAGGTATGTGCTCTCTGAGAGCTTTCTAGTTATTTTTATCTTTCTTCGTAATCAAGGCATGCTTCATATAAACCTGTTGGAGCTATTCCATCAGCTTTCAATATAAAACAGGGTTACCATACCAAACCCTTGTCAGCTGCATCTCACCATACAGTTGGTCCTCATTTAATTTACTGGACTTAATGACTTGTAGGGTCTAATTGGACCTGAAGTAGAATGAATTGACCAAACTGGGTTTGATTTGATCTAAATAAACTTGAGGTAACCATATTGGGACCAGACTGACCTGATCAACTGTGCATGTTTCACATTTACATCCAGTGTACATTATTGCAATAGCCTTCAGAATTCAGTATTTTGATATTTTTGACAAAACACATGAAGCAAATTTTTCTTGCCATGTAGAAAATATTATTGCTAACTTAATTTGTTGTCCCAAGGTCATCTTGTTTGAGACCCTGTAGCACCCAGGAAACTAACTACAACCTGGGGCCACTTCCAGGGAGTTCTCAGTGACGTTATGTTTTTACATTGTACTGTGTTTTTGCTGAGTGAAGTTTGGGCAGTGGAGTACCCTAATAGATGTTCATTGTTGTCTGTGTGGTGTTGGCATTGCTGGGATACTAGATTGGGTATTTGTGTTGTTTTGTGCTTGTTGTGGATGAAGACAGGGTTATGACCTTAACATAGTCTTGCCAAAGTTCCTGGTGTTGACCTTGGAAGGTTGATTATGCTTTTGTGTATGTTGGGTGAAAAGTTGTCTTTGTTTTGAAGAGCTTGTTGCGGGGTTGGATTTTTTGTAAATTAAAAATTATTATGATTATCAGCATTCTTTTATTATTATCAGAGGATGGCAAAATGAGTAAATGTATCCAGCTGATATTTCTTTGTGTCAGCCAGGATGAACCACACCACAAAATGACAGACTTCATAATAATGTCTAAGCCCCTGGTTGAAAACTGTTCATGTTTGTGAACAGTAGTGTTATGTCTACATAAGAAACTACAGTATATGTAAGTTACATTGATAAACCATCTCTTACTGCGTTATTAATGCTGTTATGTGGTCCAGTTTATGCACATTGTGGAGCAGAGTTGGACTGCCCACCAGGGCAGACATGGGCCAATACCTGTTTATTGTTGCTTGTACACTACAGTACTTAAAACACATCAAGATTCATGCTAATGACATTAGCATATTTTATTTCTCACTGAGACCTCTTGAAGTTATCTTACATATTTTGTAAAATGAAACAGTAATTTGACCTCAGAACATGTAATTACATCACTGCCTTCTGAACATGCTTCACTTCATATTGTTTCTGTATGGCTTTCTTAGCTCATATGAATATGTTGAAAATCATACACTCACACACATGCATGCAAGCTAGTGTACACATGTGCACACACACACACACACACACACACACACACACACACACACACACACACACACACACATAAAACACTTAATATTACGAATCGTATAATTCATTTGTATCATTTATAAAGGCACCAACATGCTTCAGTGTGTTGGCCTTGATCAGGTCACCTGATGGTGGCTCTCTACTCTGTTCAATATCTAGCAGCCTCCCTATTTACTCCCTTATCCCAGAGGTTATACTCTGACTTCATCCCAGGTCTTTCAGTTTGCCTCTCTCAGCCCTACCCCAACATTCACACTTCTTACATTCCTTGCCCAATTGTCATCCTCCATCCTCTCAACATGCCTAAGCCATTGTAGTTTACCTCTCCCCATCACAGCACCATCTTTCCCTTATCATACCTTTTGGGGATCTCTCCATGACCTTCATTATCTAATCCAAAAGCTTTATGCCTCTGTAAGTTCCTTTCTCCAGTGCATCGCCTTTCCCGTTATACACATTTTAAGTCACAGGTATCTTACTGTTAGTAAGGTCACGTCGAAGTTGAACCGGAAGAGCCATCCTTCAGAAACCTTGAAGTCATGCACATTGTGTAGGCGTGCAAACTTCTCAGCTGCCACCTTCAATTTGGTCCCATGCACGAGTACACTGGCACCACATTGTTGGCACAGCCAAACCAAAGTTGATTGGTCGATAACGGCATGACAGGACAGAGACATAACCTTCCTGTCGCCCATCCAAGTGGCATTGCTGCTGTCGTGTCCACACTGAGTCAGCTGTGGCCATGATTTCTTGACATCAAACAATTTTGAACGGGCCAGATCACATTCCTGCAGAATGCGTGAAGTGGTCCAGCCCACGTCAACCATGCACAATATCTGACACTTCTTCTCCAGAGGCAAAACTTTCCTCTTTCATTTTCTGGGTGGTGGTGGAGCCATCATCACACACACGAGAATGCTGCTTAGGAAAATCAAAACCTGAAGAAGGTAGGGAACCACCACAAATTCAACAGTAGAAGCTGTCATGGTTACAATTCGGCCAAGCACCTCCACACTTGCGAGACAAGCAGGAACTGAGGTGCGGTACTGCCATCTGAACACAATGTTGCCATGTCTTTACCCATGCATAGCTATGAGCACACAAGTAAAAAGTGCCAAACTGACCTGTGAAAGCAAGGGTCTTTTTCTCTCAGCCAAGCAAATGCTGCCATGGCAGCAGCAACATGGGATACACCATACATCATGGCATCAGAGAGTGTTCAAGTGATCTGGTCTCCCAGGCGACTTTGATCATTCGGTAGGGAGGCGGACAGCCACGTGTGCCTGAGAGCGCCCAAGTGATCTGGGCAGCCGGGGGACTTTGACTGTCCAGTGAGGAGGTGGATGCCCATTTTTGCGCAGCTGGTGGGTTGCAGCCTATTACCCATGCGTGTCCAGGCGTGTCCGAGTGATTCGGCTGGCCAGACGACTTTGACCATTCGGTAGGGAGGCGGATGGCTGCACATCCGGGAGCGTCTGAGTGATCTGGGCAGCCAAGGGACTTTGACCATTCAGTGAGGAGGCAGATGGCCATTTTTGCTCAGCTAGTGGATTGCAGTCTATAACCCAAGCATGGCCAGAGAGGCCTGCCAGCCACCCAACCAATTTTTTGAATTTGTAGGCTGCCCAGCCAGCCATGTCAGAAATTTTGTTTGGATACAGACAAAGAAATCCGGGTACTGACATAATAGAGCCAAGGCCTACCGTTCGAATACGGAGCATGTCCGGATATTGAGCGTCCAGTTATTCAAGGAGTTACTGTATTACCTTTACAGGAAGAAACTGCCGAAACTAGGTTTTTCAGAAAAGAAATGTTTTTTTATTTTTTCCAGATATTACAAATTTTGCTCAAATATCTTCATGTTCACTAGCTGCACCAACTTCATACTTGCAGAGCTAGGCTTAGGTCAGGACATCATCCATCCCCCTCTCAGCTACCAGATTTGAGTTGGGTGAAATCACAGATGACACATGTCACAGTTGTAGAGTAGGCCCATGTAATGGAGCACTGCACAGTTCATACCACACTAAGATGCAGACAATATTAGCAGTGTAGTGAAGCTTTGGGTCATCCCCATATGGACAGTTGCTTGCCTGCTGTTGATGAATCTCCTTGATCAGTTGGAGTGATGTTGAGCAACAACAACATATACATTACACATAAATGGATGCTTTTGAAGGCAGATATCCATCATCATCTAATCCTGTGTTGCCACATGAGGAGCGTAGGAGCCCGGAGCTAGGCAAGTTGGTCCTGGCATTGAAGATGAGAGTGACCATCCTCACATATCCCTGAGTGGTATTACGTGAGCAATAAACCATAATCATCCCTTGGATGTAACCCTGCACAGGCTCGATCCAATTGGAGCACCTTAATTACCCACAAAACCACCAAGCTCCATAATTTGGTTATATGGTTACCACCCAGCATAGTAAATGGTTTCCTGGTGTACAGGAAACCATTTGGCTTGTCACTTGGTGTAGAGTAACCCGTAGACAGAAGGAAGAGGAAAGAATGAAGGAAGGACGGAAAGACAGAACAGGAAGGAAGGAAGAGGAAAGGGCAGCCACCCGAGAGCAACACTACACAGAGTGTATAGGTATCCAAAATCTCTATCTATCTATTGCCAGACGCCTCAATCCCGTTTGGGGTGGCCACAAACAAATCGCCTCCAAGTCGCCCTGTCCCCCGCCATTTCACTGCCCTGCTCCCAACTCACACACCCCTCTCTCATATACCTCTCCACCCCATCCCTCCATCTCATCCTCGGCCTCCCCCTCCCTCTTCCCCCCTCCACCTCACTCACATACACTTTCTTTGTCAGTCTTTCACCCTCCATCCTCTGCACATGGCCAAACCACCTCAGTGTGTTCCTCATAACGCTTCCTATCACATCCACATCCACACCACAACACTCCTTTATATCCTCATTCGTCAGCCTGTCTCTCCATGTGACTCCACAGGCTCCTCTTAAATAACTCATTTCCACTGCTCTCACTCTTGACTTGTGTCCTTCCAACAACGTCCAAGCTTCACTTCCGTACGTTAGTGTTGGTATCACAATACTGTCATGTAGTAACTTTTTCACTTCCATGCTCACTTCCCTGTTTCTTATCACTGCTTTCAAAGAACCAGCAACCTTTCTTCCCTGTTGTACCCTTTCACGCACTTCACCCTACAAACCTCCATCCTTACTTATCACACTACCCAAGTACTTAAACGTACTCACATTTTCCAATTCCTCACCATCCAACCTTGCTGTACATTCACCTCTCTCAAAGACCATCACTTTACTCTTCCCTACATTCACCTTCAGATTCCGTTTCTTACACACTCTTCCAAACTCATCCATCAAGCCTTGAAGCTCCCCTTCGTCTTCACTCAACAACACAGTATCATCTGCAAACAACAGTACAGGGAGTTTCCAAACACTGTCCTCTCTCACCAGGGCCACCCCAACATCCACTACCCTACCTTGTACCTCTTTTATTAACCGATCCATGTACAGATTGAACAACCATGGAGACATGACACATCCCTGTTTCAACCCAACTTTCAAAGAGAAAAATTCACTTAGTTCACCATCCACCAGCACTGCAGCCTTCGCACCATCGTACATACTCTTCACAGCATTCAACAACTTCCCATCTACTCCATATATTCTTAACACTTTCCACAATCCTTGTCTATCCACCCTGTCATATGCTTTCTCCAAATCCATGAAAGCCGCATACAATTTCTTTCCCTTCTCTAGAAACTTTTCCACTAAAGATCTAAGAATGAATATCTGATCTACACAACCTCTTCCCTTCCTAAAGCCTCCCTGTTCTTCAACTAATTTCTCTGTTCTTTCTCTAACTCTGTCAATAAGAATCCTGCCATACACTTTTCCTATTATACTAAGAAGACAAATGCCCCTATGATTACCACACACTTCTTTTTCCCCTTTTCCTTTGTACAAAGGAATAATTATACCTGACTTCCAATCCTCCGGGACTCTACCTTCCTCCCAGGCCAATCTGCACATCTTCCACATCCATTCTATTACTATCTCTCCCCCATGCATCAGCATTTCACCACACACTCCATGAATTGCTGGGGCTTTCCCCGATTTAACTTTCTTCATTGCTTCCACAACTTCTATCCTACTGATTTCTTCCTGTCTTCTCACCTCCCTCCTCCCAGCCATTCCCCAGCCACTTATACTCGCAGTACTTCCATCCTCTGTGTTCAGCATTTCCTGAAAGTGTTCTCTCCATCTGCTCACTTTTTCTCCCTTCTCCACTAGTAATCTACCATTTTTATCTTTCACTCCCCTGCTAACTTCACTTCCACCCTGTCTTACTCTTTTCACCTCTTTTCAGAACATTTTCTTACAGTTCCTCCACTTTACACTCAGATTCCTTCCAAATTCCTCATCCACTCTCTTCTTACTCTCTCTTACTAATCTTTCCACCTCTCTCTTTCTTTCTACATATAACTCTCTCTTCCGCCTCTCAACTTCTTCCACGCCCCTATTTCTCATCCATTCATTGTATGCTTTCTTCTTTTGTGCCACAGCCTGTCTCACCTCTTCAGTCCACCAAGCTGTTCCTTGCACTCCACTCCGTCTTCTCTTCCTTCCACACACCACATCACATGCTGCACATATTTCTTCTGTAAATATCCTACACACACCTTCCATGTCTCCCATCTGCTCCAATTCATATTTGCCTAATCGTTCCTCCACTTCTCTCTTATACTCTGCCTTTTTCTCATCCTCTTGTAACCTTTCCACTCTCCTTGCAACTACTCCTTCCTCTCGTCTTTCCCTTCTTCTATTCCTCCATCTTACTTGAATTCTAATTCTGGCCATCACCAAGTAGTGGTCAGAAAGTCCACTCCCCCAACCTCTATGAGCTCGTGCATCCATTACACGTCTTCGCATCCTTTCATTCACACACACATAATCAATCATTGCCTTCCTTTCATTCAGTTCACCACCCACCCTTCTCATCACTCGCCATGTATACCTGTGGATCATTTTATGCCTGAAGAGGTAGCTATCACCAACCCCCTCCCAGCACAAATGTCCACTAACGCACTCCCATTCTCATCTATTTCAGCAGGCACACCCCACTCACCAACTATTCCATCCACCTTCACATTCCCAACTTTACCATTCATATCACCGATCAAAAACACTCTCTCATTCCTTCCAAACTTTTCCATGCACACTTCTACATTTGTCCAGAACTCTTCTCTCACTCTTCTAGCACGATCTTGCGTTGGCGCATACACACACACAATCGCCCACATTTGTATTCCAACTTTCCCCACACAATCCTTGACCCAACTGATCCATACTGTCTTTAAAAAAAAAAAAAAAAAAAAAAAAAAAAAAAAAAGGTGTTCTTGATTAAAATTACCTGCTCTTGTTTGTGTGGTCCAATTTACCCCAGGTAGCGTTTATTAGATGATGTGGCTCTCTGAGTAGTTGGCAACTACAGCATTAGTTACCCTAATATAAAACATTACATTAATCTGGTGGACTGCTGGCTGATGCTGTCTTTCACCTTTAGACCAGTATCCTCCTTTCAGGGATATGGAGGGAGGTGAGTGATATTTTATAATGGCATGCAGGCTTTCCTCTGCATCACCTTTGAGGTAATAATGGTGAATAGCAAGGCTGGGTAAAAAATAATAATAATAATAACTTTGAAGTCAAACATGAACAATAACAAAAAATGTAAAATTCACGTGCAAAATTTACAAAGTTGATATTCCTCGTTGAGTGTCTGTCTTCAGGGGAACTGAACAAGTCAGTAGACAGGAACAAATCCTGAACTGCTCCTGTGTGCTGTGACTTTATCTTATTGTACCCTGTTAATGAATTTTTATACTATAATAACAGATTATTATTTTTTATTATTATTATTTTTTTATGTGCTCGACTCTAGGCATAGGCTTTACAGCCTGCTCCCAAGGCCCAGTAGTCCTCCTGCATATCATACACCTCTACATGTCACCACTTTGACACTAACACCCACCGTCCATATTGAATACATGCTAGGGCTGTCTCATACAGGACTGGTGTATTGGTATTAGCGGGGGTATTTTTACGACATGTCGGTGGGTTTTCTGGTAGATCGGTAAAGTCTGCTTTACATGAAATTCAAATCCTTGAACTGTTCCCTGCCCCAGCGGGGATTTGAACCTGGGTCCTATAGACCGCAGGCCACCTCTCTACCGATTTAATTACACAATATCATGTGAAAGTCTATTATTTTTAAAAAGTACATCAGTTTGACTGTAATAAATGATATTTTTTCATCATATTATAATGGTTTAAAATCATTTCTTAAATGTCAGGACCAACTTGCCTAGCCCCAGGCTCCTGTGCACCTCATGGGGCAACACAGGATTAGATGATGATGAAACTCATACGATTAAAACTGTTTGCTTTTAGTCATGCCAACTTTGTTGAATGATGATAATTATCCATCTGTTTCTTTATTGCCTCACATCTTAATCCATTAAGGGGTGACCACAAACAAATTACCTTCATGTTGCCCTGTCCTCCGCCATTTTACAACCCATCCCCCAGCTCACACCCTCCTATCTCATATACCTCCCCCCCTCCATCCTTCCAGCTCATTCTTGGTCTCCTCCCTCCCTTTCCGCCCCTCCACCTACAGTACTTAGATACACTCTCCACATTAGTTTCTTGCCCTCCATCCTCCATGTGGCCAAGCCACTTCATTGTATTTCCCCTAATGCTTTTTGTCACATCCATATCCACACCACAGTGCTCCTTCACTTCAACATTTGTCAGGCTGTCTGTCCAGAGACAGTGGCTGAATATATGCACAAGTTGTTAATGTAGTAACCAAACCTAGGGGGGCCAGTGGGCTGACCCTAGCTGCTCCTAAGTGCTAACACACTACCAAGATTCACTGAGGCTGGAATGTGTACACACAAGGGGAGAGACTGCCTAATCTATACCCCAATAAGCTCTAAATCCGTGCGGGTTTTCCACCACAGTGCGCCTTGAGCCACACTTAACAGGGTAACTCACCTCCCTCAACCTGCCGCCAGAGCAGGGTCACAAACTGGGAGTCAAGTGCTATATTGACCTTGCCACCAGGCATGTGTATGTGGATGTGTTGTATGATGATTGTATTATTGGGAGGCGCTTGTGGTAGCTTTTGGTGTTGCAGAGAGAAATAAGAGGCAGGTGTGGTTTTTTTTTTGTCTGGTGGAGGTTGGGTTGTGATGTGATGGATCAGATGTAAGATGGGTTGTATTGCTTTTACTTACAATTGAGTTCTAGTTATACTAGGTGATAACAGGGGCAACTTTAATTTTTTAATGTAAATTATTTAAATTTGTATTCTGGGTTGGTGGTAGGTGGTGGCGACCATCATCCACTCACGTGATGTAGTGCTGCTTACTTCTTCCTTCACCTTTATCGTTCTTTTTCTGTGTCTGCACACCTCTCTTCATATTTCTCCCATCTTTCCTGTCACCTTTTGGCACTATTCTTTCCTTTTCAGGTGGCTTTACATTGAGTGACAACCAAATGGTTTCCTGTAAGCCAGGAAATCATTTACAGTGCTGGGTGGTAACCATATAATCAACCCATACGTTTTCTTTACGTGACAGCAAGTGGGTTGGCGGAGGGTTAGTGCCCCTCCCAATATAACAGCTAACTCAGAGTCAAATGGCCAACCTTGACGAGTTTATGGCATCTGGCTATAGATTGATAGATATTGTTCTGGGTACTGTTGCACTTTGTTATAATGTATAATGGTATACCTGCATTTTGTTGGGATTTCTGTGTGTGTGTGTGTGTGTGTGTGTGTGTGTGTGTGTGTGTGTGTGTGTGTGTGTGTGTGTGTGTTACACCTTAAGAGCATTGAGTAGTGGCCCCAGGCTGATCTGGATGTGTGGAGTGCAGGTTGAAGCTGCCCCTCTCCTGGAGTCCACCTTCCTCCTTTTGTGGACACAGGAGACTTGAGGGACATCTGTGCAGGTGGGCAATGGAGTGGCTATATCAGTGCCACCCCATGAAGGTGTTCTTCTTCAATGGTATCATCACCATTGACTTTATTAGTGTTTTTAGGTGTGCTATTTTTTGCATGGAGGATGAATATCATGCGTGTGTTATAAGTGATGCCCAGTTTTGTGTAAGGGGATCATGTGGGCAATTATGGGATAGAAGTTTTTGTTGGATTCTCTTCTTGTTGGTGTTAGTAATATTATTGAGGATTTTTGTGGTAAGACTGTCATTTTGTTTTGTGACTGCTATTCTAGCTGAGTGAAATAATGTAGCTATTGTGTGTAGGTGCAACATTAGTGCTGACCTGTAATAGTTAAGCCATTGATATAAGAGTGTAGGGTAATTCAGTATTAAGAGATTATTCTGACTAGGGCAAGTCATTTGTTAATAAAAAATAATGAAGAATGTGGAGGAGGGTATTGCTTTTTGAGGAACTGTTTTGTAGCATCTTTTTGCACTTGAGAATTTTTCTGTTTTACTATATCTAATTTATCTACTTGGTGGTAGGTGGTGGTGACAATCATCCACTCGCTTGATGTAATGCTGCCTACTTCATCCTTCCCTTCTGTATCTGCCCTCCTCTTTTCCCGTTTCTCCCATCTTTCCTGTCACTTTTTATTACTCTTCTTGCCTTATCAGGTGGCTTTACTTTGAGTAACAAGCCAGTTGGTTTCCCCTAAGCCAGGAAACCATTTACAGTGCTAGATGGAAACCATATAATGAACCCATACGTGTTCCCTACGTATCAACAAGTGGGTTGGTGGAGATTTAATGCTCCTTCTCATAAAACAACTAACTCAAAGATAAACGGCCACCCCTTACAACAATGTGGAGTCTGGCTATAGATAGATAGATACCGTAGATCATCCTGGAATATTGTGATATACTGTATATATTTTTTAAAATACGGTACTGTATTGTACACTCCTGTTTGGATAATTTGAACAATTTTGAGGACAAAGAATGTGTAAGGGGTCTGTGTCAAAGGCCAAGCTTACACCATCACTAATAACACTGTTTTGGCTTGGGGATATTTCTGGTTGAAATGTTATTATTACATAGTTATTGAAAGCTGTGGAAGTCTATGAGTATTTTATGAAAATTGATAGCGAAACACCCTGATAGCAGTGGATTGGTGTTGTTGTTGTTGTAACCTCAGACACATCTCCACACGAACCTGGTAAACTGCAGGTTGAAGTTGCTCATTCTCTGCAGTTCACCTTCCTACTTTTGAGTGAGAGGGAAGGAAATGAGGGATGTTTGTACAGTATAATCAGGTAGTGGAGCTGTCCTGTTACATCTGTTCCACCATATGAAGGCATCCCTCTCCAGCACCAGCAGTGAAATAGTCAGTATTCATTCATAATTTCTTTACACCTAACTTTCAGTACTGTATTCATAGCCATGGTAACGAATTCTAATGTTCTTTCTTTCTCTCCCAGCCAAGCATCTCCACCTAGAAAGCGAGGTAGACCAAGCAAAACTCCCACTGCTCGATTAAACCGGAAATCAAGCACCACAGAGGAGGAAGAGGATGATGAGGAGGTCACCTTTAAAGTACAGCCACTGTCAGTCAAGATTCCAGAAGTCAAGTATAGTCCGGTATGGTATTTCTGAACAGTATTAAATGTCTGATGGCCTGGTGGTAGAGCTGTTGAACAGAAAAGGCCTGTGGCTTACACACTACAGTTCCTATAAGGAGCATAGGAACCCGAAGCTAGGCAAGTTGGTCCTGACATTCAACGATGAGAGTGATCAGCCACACTCATCCCTGAGTGGCATTACGTGGATTGAGCCTGTGTAGGTTCATATCCAAGAGGTGGTTGGGGTTCTTTGCTCACATAATCCCACTCAGGGATGAGTGAGGCTGGTCACTCTCATTTTAAATGTCAGGACCAACTTGCCTAGCCCCGGGTTCCCACGCTCCTTATGGTGCGACATAGGATTGGATGATGGATGGACGGATGGATATATATATATATATATATATATATATATATATATATATATATATATATATATATATATATATATATATATATATATATATATATATATATATATATATATATATATATATATATATATATATATATATATATATATATATATATATATATATATATATATATATATATATATATATATATATATATATATATGTATATATATATATATATATATATATATATTTATATATATGTATATATATATATATATATATATATATATATATATATATATATACCGGTATACATACTGTATGTATGTATATATATATATATATATATATATATATAGCGGTATACAGACTGTATATATATATATATATATATCTATATATACTGTATGTATGTATATATATACTGTATATATATATATATATATATATATATATATATATATATATGTATATATATATATATATATATATATATATATATATATATATATATATACAGTAGAACCTCTTTGGTCCGGACCCCTTTAATCCGGATTTCTGTTAATTCGGACAAAATTTAAAAATAGTAAGCTCCAAAAATATGTTGAAAGTAATTCTAAAGTCATTTTCAGTATCGGCGCGGAAAGCGATCATCATTCGTTTAGTCTCGGATCACGCTAGGTTGCAACATGGGCGCCTGTTTAAACACACGCTAGCATTCGTTCCATCAACTAGTTCACCAACCATTTATATTTTTACGCTGTATTTCAAAAGTTAATCCTCCTTACCATGCCCCTTAATGCAAGTGTAGCTTCTGCAATGAATAAAGGTCTTAAAAGGAGGAGTTTGCTTACACAAAAATGGGTCAGAATATTCTGCAGTGTTTAATGATTACTGTAGGTTATTTTTTGTACTTAAATGTGCTTTACTTGTACATCAAACATTAGCTTCTTGCCCAGATGGGCGTTATCAATATGCCAAAGATGACAATGTATTTTTTGCCTACATAAGTTTTATTTTTATTCCAAATATTACAGTTAATTAATTAATTTATTTTTTTGCTCACACGGGCCTTAGTCACTTACTACAATTTAAAATGTAGGCTAGTTTCTTGTCATGGCCTTACCTGTAAATTATGCAGTACAAAACTATCGTACATGATTAGTTTGGTTATTTTAGTATCCTTTCATCTTTTGCAGTTACATAGGGTTGACACATGCCACATATGTTAATAATTAACAAACATACCATATGTATGTAATAATTAACAAACATACCATAGTTTTTGGTATGAACTGGAGATTACCCTGATGGTCCGGACAATCTGCTAATTTGGACAACCCTTCCCCCCATATAGTCCGAATGAGAGAGGTTCTACTGTATATATATACACAGTGGAGCCCCTCAAATAGCGTTTTTTTCAATAGCAAATGCATGGATAGCGATAGGAAAGAAACTGTCTCATACCAATTAATGCTGCATGGTTAGCGTTAATCCGCTAGGCATTTAACACGTAGCGAGTGGGTGAGCAGAGTTGCCAAGGTCACACCTGGTCAGACCCTGGTAACACTGACAGTGAGTGCGAGTCTATCCTCACTCAGTTCATTGACCCATTGTTTATCCACGCGCCGCGCATTCATTCAACTCGTCGCAGTCTCGCCATTGTTAAAATTTTTTGTGACTTTCCATTTATTGTCTTGCTACTGAGTGTTCTATTTCATGGCTTCAACTTTGGGGGCTGGCCCAAGTGGTGGCGGTGGCCCAGGGAAAAAACAGAAGGTCCAGGTAGTGTAAAAGTGATAAAAATGGCCAGAGAATACATGCGTGGCAAGCCAAAGAAATAATACTGCGTGGAGGAAAAGAAAAAGATAATCCAGATGATTGAAGATGGTGCAAAGACATGTGAAATCGTTAAACTATTGAATGTGCCTGAATCGAGTGTAAGAAACATAAGAAAGAGAAAGGATGAGATAAAGGCAACAATAAAAACCATAACAAAGTATTTTATGGGTGGTGCAGGTGGAGCTAAACGGGCCATGCATGACACTGCCAAAAAAAACAGACTCCAAGTAGTGACTGAACGTTATGTAATGAAGTGGTTAGCAAGGCGATTAAGAAAAGGAGCAAGTGTTGATGGACCAGAAATTCGTGCAAGGGCAATAGCAGTGTACCAGGGACTATGTGCAAAAAAAAAAATACTGAAAATCCTGCTCCTTTCAATGCCTCAAGTGGGTGGCTACACAGGTTTAAAAACGCTGTGGAGTAAAGCTGGCATTCTACCAGGGCGAGGATGCATCTGCAGACACTACAGCTGCACAAGAATTTCCCCAAATTGCTAAGGATATTATGGAGGAAGGAGGGTACACCCCAGATCAAGTTTTTAATTGTGACGAGACTGGGGTGTACTGGAAGAAATCACCCAAGTCCACCAATGCCCACAAAAACCTTCGTCAGGCTGCTGGAACCAAAATGGCCAAGGATCGCTTCAGTGTCCTGCTTTGTTGCAATGCTTCAGGGGACTTCAAAATGAAGCCCGTTATTGTCTGTAAATTGCCAAACCACATTCCCCTCACCACTGTGATATGAGCAAATTCCCCAACTGTGTGTGGTACTCAAACAGCCCTGGGTATATGACCTCAAGCCTTTCTATTAAGTGGTTAGACGAGATTTTTGTGCCCCAGACTCTTGAGTATTGCAAGAAGAAAAATTTTGACTGGAAAATATTGTTCCTGGATAATGCACCTGGGCACACTCGCTGCATGGTAGACCGCCACCCCAGCATACAGGTTGTTTTTATGCCTCCCAACACTACCGCTGAAATTCAACCTTTAGATCAAGAGTTAATTGCTAACACTAAACTCTTCTTCTATGACAAGTTCCACAACAAACTGAGGGAAAAGACTGATAACTTTCGAGAACTGAAGGAGATCCAAGAGGATAATTCTAGTGACAGTGAACCCGATCAAGAGGCAATTCAAGAGGAAGTGGATCAAGAGAAAGTGACCGTCAGTGCCTTTTAGAAGTCTTTTAAGATAAAGCATGCAGTGGATTTGTTCTGTGAAGCTTGGAGCCAGAACAATCAAGCCACCAATGCACACACTTGGGCCCCCTGCTTCCACATCTGAAACAGGTGGGTGAGGCAGCCAGGCAGGAGCTGCAGGAGGTGGCATGTGGGACTGCTGACGTCATCAGAACTGTGCCGGGACTCTCGTGTGTGTCCGTCAAAGAAATCTTGGCCTTGGTAGGAGGTGAAGATCGAGAAAAAACTGTTGAAGAGATGCTGAACCAAGATGAGGAAGAGGAAGTGCAAGAAGATAAGGAAGAAGAAGAGAAACCAAATGAGCCAACAGTGAAGGATTTGTCTGAAATCCTGGCTGTACTGTCCGAAGTTCAAGACACGGTAACCACTCTCCATTTTAACTGTTGAGACCAAGCCCTAGTGTATTTCCGAGATCTGACGAAAATCTTCACCGAGAACCTGAATGACAAAATAAATGCAAGGCGCCAGACACTGACCACACGATTTGTAAGTCAGCAGCAAGAAAGGTTTGAGGCACAAAGACAAGCCATTTTGAGTGCCTTATCAGACGAAGAGGACAATGTTGACATGCCCCCTGTTCAGCTCGAGGAGGACCTATATGATGGTTGGGAAGATGAGGAAACAGAGGCCCATCGCATCGAGAAGGAAGTTCTTTTGCATGTGTTACGATGTGAGGGACAAGAGGAAGACTAGGCACAAGAGATTGAGAATGAGCAGAGTCAAGGCCGTGGTCGCTAGGCTGCTGTGGTATATACAGTAACCACCAAGCACGACAATAATTTTAACAATATATAGCAAAAGTCATTTAAAAGTTTGTATGTCCTTTTGCATGTTAAGTGAAAGTTTATTTTATTAGTGTTCACAGTAGGAATTTAGGGTTTAGTTGGACTGCATGCAGTATTTATTTTTTAATGGCTGTAGCAGGTTGCAGCGGTATGATAACTATATTTATCAGTAAGAAGAACTCAGAATGAATTAAAAGTAAGTTTGTTAATCCTCTTTGAATATGTAGTATACGTTTATCTTATTACTGAAGAAATATAAAGTATGCGTTTATCTTATTACTGAAGAAATATGATGTGATATTAAGGGTTAGTGGAGGAAACTAGGGGTATAGCTGAAGGAATCCAGGACTGTATTAATTATTTTAGGTTAGAAGTTTGCCCCTCAGATAGCGATTTCAGGGATAGCAGCCATTTTGGCTGACTAATAAGGTCGCTATCCAAGGGGTCCCACTACACATATATACAGTAATCCCTGTACTATCCGGATGCCCACTTACCAGACGTGGGCCTGGACCTTCGGAACCCAAAAATAGCCAAAAAAAGAAAAAAATACCCCCAAAATCCGAATTTTTTCCCACCTGTAGTTTGAAATTGCTGGGTGGCGCCGAACAGCTGTTTACACAATGGCCCCTTCACCCCTTCCTTCCTCCCCCCTTCCCCCTCCCCAGTCAGGGTTGCTATTTGGTATTTTTCATTACCAAATGTGGGCCAATTTGGTATTGAAGAGTTCCATATGGTAGTGAATCAGCATGATCCATTACCAAACAGATTTTTCACATGTATGGAGATATAGAAAATGGAGACAGTGGCCTGTCTGCTGTCTTTGATTAATCTGCTAACATACATAGCACAAAAATAAACATGCTGCTGATTATAAGGAGAGTGATTATTTCCATTTGTACATATAATTAGTGAAGAATAAGTGCTTCCTTTAGGAATTTGGTAATGAAAAGTTTAATTTGGTAATGAAAATTGAGGAGTTTGGTAATGTGGCCAAGCTCAGATCTGGCAAGGACCCCAGTTACTGCCCAGGGAAGACGTACATCAACAGTGGATGCCGCACGTGCTCGTTTTTGTGAATAAACAGTGAATAAACTGCAATACTTCGCCACTAGACTTCACGGGAATTTACAGTGTTGTGCAGTGTTAAGAAATTAGAATTTAGAGTGTGAAGGATTAAGTGTGGAGTGCAAAGTGGTGGTTGAAACTGGCATGGCACATTTAAGAACAGAATCTGCAGTGTTAAACAATTATAACTCACAGTGCACAGAATTAGGTGTAGCACAACACTGGAATACTGTACGTGTTTCAAGAGCATTTTCACCACTACCAGAGCCCAAGTGGAGGCAGCCACAGATGTGCTTTAAGTACCCTGTAATCTTTTAAATATTTTCCATAAACACTTCTAATTTCTCATTCTCTGGTTCCTTTTCAATTCTTTCATACTTTATGTACATTATTGGTGTGAATAGGGTCATAAATAGGTTTAAGTAAGTGCTATGCATGTCCGATAGAGAGTTATTTAGGTGGCTTTCAAAGTTAGGCTGGGTTAGGGTCATTAGTACCAGTCCAGCAGGCAGAGGCCCACTTTCTGGACATGCCTTTGGCTCTATTACATTGGATAGTGATTACTGTATGTATATTTACATGTACATATATATATATATATATATATATATATACACATATATATATATATATATATATATATATATATATATATATATATATATATATATATATATATATATACACATATATATACAGTGGTTCCTCGCATTTATCGATTTAATTTGTCTAGCAAAATCATCGCTAAATGCGGTGTACATTGTATGGGAAAAATATCAGTTACTCTGCACCCATCCTCCAAGTCATCCCTTTGACTCCCGATTTCCTACTGTAAGTGCTGAAAATGAAACACAGTGTATTAGCAATACTGTACATTATACAGATACAGCACTGTATGGTTATACATCTACTCACCAGTGAAAAACACCAAATACTTGGCACTGTGAGAGAAAAAAAAGGCATCCAAGGTTGCCAGATGCTCACAACAATGATAGCAATGGTGGTCTAGTGACGGACAGGCAAGGCATTTCACGCCCCACGTGGCTAAATGCGAAAATCGCTAACTTAAAACACACTAAACATGAGGGACCACTGTATATAATATATATATATATATATGTTTTATCCCTGCCCTAGGGTGGGAAAGGGGGTTCGGATGATGATGATGATGATACAGTAATCCCTCCAATATCCGACATAATAGAGCCATAGGCAGGTCCGGATAGTGGTCCTGTCCAGATATTGGGCCCCAGCTTATGGACCCTAACTCAGAAAAACACCTATACAACTCCCTCTGGACATGCATTGGACCCAGATCACACCAATAAGGGACATAAAAGACTGAAATAAATGCAAAAGAACCATAAAATGAGGTTTTAGAGGTGTGTTTATACAATATTAAGCAACGTTGGGTCTGGTTAGTACTTGGATGGGTGACCGCCTGGGAATACCAGATGCTGTTGGCGTTCTCCCTACGTGTCAAGTGGGGTTGGTGGAGGATTAGTGCCCCTCCCTGTAAAACAATTAACTCTAAGCCCTTGGCCACCCCGTTTGGGATACATGGCGTCTGGCAATGAATGAATGATGAATGAAACATTCTGGGTACTTACAAGTCCCTTGCTCCTGGACTGGTTTGAACCGCCAGTTTGCAGTCCACAGTTAATCCTCTGCGCTAAATTCTAATTTCTTAACACTGCACAACACTGTAAATTCCTGTGTGTTCTAGTGGCGAGGTATTGCAGTTTATTCACTGTTTATTCACAAAAAACAAGCACCTGTGGCTTGCACTCCTATGAGCATCTACTCTCGATCAGAGTTAGACTGTGACTGTTGATGTTGGTGGGGTAACAGAGTTGCCAGATCGCAACGGCCACATTACCAATCTCCTCAGCTTTCATTACCAAATTTAACTTTTCATTACCAAATTCGTAAAGCTAGCATTTATTCTTCACTAATTATATATCATCATCATCATCATCATCATTGCCAGACGCCATGTATCCCAAACGGGGTGGCCAAGGGCTTAGAGTTAATTGTTTTACAGGGAGGGGCACTAATCCTCCACCAACCCCACTTGACATGTAGGGAGAACGTTATGCCAACAGGATCTGGTGTTCCCAGGCGGTCACCCATCCAAGTACTAACCAGACCCAACGTTGCTTAATACAAGTGGAAATACATGTAATCACTCTCCTTATGATTAACACCATGTTGATTATTTTCACACTATGTAGGGTAGCAGATTAATCAGAGAGAGGAAACAATCCACCATCTCCATTCTGTGTATCCTCATACATGTGAAAAATCCATTTGGTAATGCATTATTCTGATTCATTACCAAACGAATTTTTCATTACCAAATTGGCCCACACTTGGTAATGAAAAATACCAAATGGCAACTCTGACAGGGGAGGGGGGAGGGAGGAGGGGGAAGAAGGAAGGGGCAAAGGGACCATGGTGTAACAGCTGTTCGGCGCCAGGCGGGAATTTCAAATTACGGGAGGGAAAAAAGTCAGATTTTTTTTTAATTTTTTGCGGTTTTTGGCCCATTTTGGGAATATTGGATCCCAGGACGATTATGTCCGGTTAGTGGGGATGTTCAGATATTGGGCGTTCGGATATTAGAGGGATTACTATATATATATATATATATATATATATATACACCCACCACAAATTGACTTAGGGCCTACAGTACACACAGAATTGCAATGGGAGAGCTGTATGTCTTTGCTTTGTGTTTCCACCTCTACCAAGTGAATTTTTTGGGCAAGAAGTAACTGGCAACTCCTCTGGTGTTGGCAGGAGGTGGTGAAACACTCAGCACATCAGTGCTTGCCCAGAAGTGAGAGTGGGAGTATATGTTCCCATCACTCCGAGCTTGTACCTCCCCCTTTTTTCGTATCCATTATTGTTTGCCCTGTTATTTTCCTTGAGTCGAGTTGTCATGCCTGGAAAGTACGCTCAAGGAGAAGGTTCGTATCATTGCATGAAGGCAGGATAATGTCCCTGTCAACATGATTTGTGAATGTACTGGATGCACAAAGTCGACCGTCTTGAAGATTCTTGCTGCAGCATGCGGCCTGCCACTTGATGTCGTACCAGAACACAAGCATGGCGGTGGAAAGAAGAGGACAACTTCCAGAGGTACAGATACGCTTCTGAAGAGGGAAGTAATCAAGAATCCTCGACTGACAGCAGCAGAATTGAAGAGAATGCATCCCCAGCTGTTACAAGACGTCTCAATTTGAACTGTGCAATACCATTTGCAGGAGCTGGGTTTTGCCAAGTCGCATCGCAGCCAAGAAACCACTTCTCAGGTGCGTTGTGCCAGGGTTCGTCGCCCTGTCACCCGTAGTCGATATGACCCTGCTTATACGGTGCTGAATGTTAAGCACCCACGATCAGTAACAGTTTGGGGGTGTTTCTCAGGTGAAATGGGAAGGGAAGGCCTCTACTTTCTTCCTAAGAACTTGATGATGAATGGTGGACGATACATTCAAGTTCTGAAAGATCTTTTGTTAAACTTTTTTGCTATTCATGGGTGCGACTTTTTCATGCATGATTCAGCTCCATGTCACAGATCTAGAAAGATGACAAAATGGCTTCAGGATAATCGGATTGAGGTCTTCGACTGGCCTGGCAACAGCCCAGATCTAAATCCGATAGACTCCTGCTGGGCAAAGATGAAGAAAATCGTGGCAGAGAAGAAGACACCCAATCTGGACAACCTCAAGATTAAACTGACACATGTTTGGTGCAAAGGAATGTCCTTAGATTACTTTAGAGATCTAAGTGATTCCATGCCAAAATGCATCCAACTGCTCCTGAAAAACAAGGGAAACATAATTTCATATTAATGAATGGCATTTCATGAACAAACATTGTGATATACTATGATTTCTGTGTTTTTAATACCTTGTGGCAGGAGGTCCTAAGTCAGTTTGTGGTAGCTATATATATATAAATATATACAGTACCCTCACATCCAGTATGGTATTTATGTCAAACAGTACCACCATGCTGGGTGAAATCCACACTGGACAAACAACAGACCTTATGGGAAAGATGAATGTCAGACAAAGCTTGGAAAAGTCCCCCCAAAATTCAACTTAACTACATTTTGACACAACTCAGATTTTACCAATCTTTAAGATGAGTGGTGATGGGCTTGGGGGGGAAGGGGGAGGTGTTTCTGAGGCTGTAGGAGGTCCTACTGACCCCCTGGAAGATGGCCTTCAGGATCCTGAGGAGGCCTCTCTGCCTCATCCTTCCTCATAAATTCCTCATAGTCACACACTGACACATTGTCATTGTTGTCATCAGGGGGAAGTGCAATACTGCAATCTGGCTGGCACACGTCACGAGTCACGAGGAAGGTGTACTGGACTGGCGCGGAAATACAGTACTAGGGAACCGTTCCTCCATGTTAGCCGTCTTCCCGCGCTCATGTGCGTTGTACTGAACGCAGCACATCAGTACTAGAGAAGAACTCCTAGGATTTGGCCCACTTTGCGTGGCCGATCCATACTAGCCCAACAAATCTGTACTACAGTAGTAAATTATTTAATTTTTTAGCTGACCACATTGGACAAGATTAGTACTGAACAAACGCATACTGGACACGAGGGTACTGTATATATATATTTTGACATCTTTGTATGCTGTTTAGCTTTCAGTAAATTAAAAGATAAATTGTCCATTGAAGTACATTATTGCTTGTGAAGTTGATTTGCCAATTTTTACCAGCATGCAATATAATAGCAACAGTATACAAGAATTGTGATATTTTATTGCTCTTCCCTACCTTTTTTTCCTGTCACACTTGATTACTTTCACTTTTATGGGACAGTTCTCTGCCGCTTACAGGGAGATCAAGAGTGGGCCTTCGTGCTGTGTACTGATGTAGCGCATCAGCCCATTAACTTCATACAACTTTTAGACCCCAGTTGGTCATTAAGTGAAGGCACTGCAACTTGATGTGATCCACAAGGATATAATTCTGAGGGATGGTAGAGGTTTATTGCTCATGTAATGCAAGCAGCTGGTCACTGTTGCCATAAATTTTTGGACTTAGTAGACTAATTCCAGACTCCTACATGCCTGATGGGGCAGTACTGGATTGTTGTATGAATTGTTGGATTAAATGAATGAGTGAATGAATTCTTACCTGTAATGAGAACTGCCTGTTTAGTAACAGAGACTGATTTGAGAGGGGCATATTCCCATATCCCCCTCCCCCCTCATTTTTGGCACACCACTGATTACTTATAATGGAAACAAAGTTATTTACCAAAATGCATGCAGTAAATATCGTATTGCACTTGCGTAAGCCTATATAATTGTACTCCTTTTATTAAAACAGGTAAAATAAAAGTTATTTTTAAATTTTTGATTGATTAAATGCATTAAGCAGCAATTCTGCATGGAGTCCTGTCCCTCCTTTTCCCCTTTCCACAGTGCTGGATTCATTCCTGAGTAAGACATACTGGGGTAACCGTAGGTATTTTCTTTCTACACAGGACATAACATCCCTCAGGACTCCAACACATGCACCTACTTCAGCCCCAGCACCAGCCCTAGAGCCAGAACCAGTCCCAGCACCACCCTCAGAGCCAGCTGAGGACTTAGACATCACATTTGGTTTTGAGAGGCAAGTATGCCTGTGTAGTTGGATTATGCTTTGAGGTCACTTTAATGTAATTTGTAAGATAATGCATTTTTTATTTATTTATTTGTATTTCTGAATGATTTTATGTACATTAGGAGAGAACATTGCAAATTGGAGAGGGTTAGGTATAGCTTTCATCACCATGGGAGATCTTTCCTGAGCTGAATAAAATTGTCTGGAGGTAGCAGGATTAAACCAGAGAATGTCATTAGAGTGAAAGTTTATACTGTATTAGGATGAGGGAAGCATGACAGACCTCAGTGACAAATGATGGTGACTGGGTATGTTATTGGAATGTATGAGAAAGCAATGTACAATGTGGAAGTCATACAAGCAAAAGAATTTATGAAGGATAGGTGGGGACGTTCACCATCCACTCACTTGATGTAGTACTGCAGTCAGGTGCCTGCCCTTTCCTCTCTTCCATCCTCTTCTGTCTTTCTTTCCTTCATTCTTTCCTCTTTCTTCTGCCTGTAGGTGACTTTACACTGAGTGAGAAGCCAAATGGTTTCCTGTCCACCAGGAAACCATTTACTACGTTGGGTGGTAACCATATAACCAAATTTTGGTGCCTGGTGGTTTAGTGGGTAATTACAATGCTCCAGTCAGATTGAGCTGGTGAAGGTTTATATCCAAGGGATGGTTGGCATTTATTGCTCACGTAATGCCACTCAGGGATGAGTGAGGCTGGTCACTCTCATCTTAAATATCAGGACCAACTTGCCTAGCCCCAGGTGTCTACCCTCCTCATGGGGCAATGTAGGATTGGATGATGAATGAATGAAAATATCAAGTGGACAGATGAATATACCCTATGGAGATGCATGTGACAAGCATTGCATTCCATTTTTTAACTTCTTAGGCAAAGGAATGACTCAGAGGAAGAGTACACCGAAATACAGTAGGTATGTTTAGGTGGTTTTAGCCTGTGACGTAGAGTCAAGGTTTCAGAAGTGTGAATGATTGTGTGGCCTGTTTCACTGGTTACTCAGTTGATAGTTCTCCTACCTTTGTGCTTCCTTTTTCGTGTAATGTGGATCCTACTTTTTTCATTTTCTTGTTGGAGGTAAATTTGGGTTAGCTAATAATGTTGATGTTGTGTAGTTAATGGGATTTCCAGTTCACACCACCCATTCCTTTCAATGTACCAGAACAGTCATCATAATTTTCAGTTATCATTCAGTTTTTATGGCATGGGTCACATAAGTTCATGTGATAGTACTCCACCTTGCTCCTTTCTGCAACAGCTCACTAGTAATACCTTCAGATGTGGAGTCATCACTCACCACCTTGTCCCTTGTTGTCCTCAGTCTCTCTCCCCATCAACACCCTGATATCTCACAACATCTGTACCTCACCCTTATCGCCTCATCCATTCTTGTGTCGTGCCTAAACCATTTTGGAGTCCATTCTACTTCCTTTCTGATGCTCTCCACTCTCAGTCATCTTCTCAGTTCTTCTGATATCTCATCATCACATTTCGGCATCAAGTTTAGGGATGTTGAGAGGATGGAGGATGACAGTTGGGTGCGGAAGGTGAGAGGTGAACGTTGAGGGTAGGGTTGCGAAAGTCAGGCCTGAAAAGACCTGGGACGAGGTCATAGAATGTAACCTTAAGGGATAAGGGACTGAATAGGGAGGCTGTCAGAGATCGAGCAGCATGGAGGGCTGCCATTAGGTGACCAAAGTCGATACATGCAAACTTGGAGCCTTTATAAATTATATGAAGCCAAGTTTTACCTACTATATCTATTGAATCCTTCTCTTGTTGCTTTGTTCCAGTATTATAATATCCATCTCTTTTACCCTGTATACTTATTGCCATATGATTTCACATTCCTAAGACAGGGGCCAAATACTTTTCTTTTGTGGACATCCCACCCTAGCAGACATGGCCCACAATATCCAGTGATTTGTTTACCATCATTGTGGATCTTTTTGCTTTACCATTGAATGGTCTGACTACTTACCCCTACATCTACTGCACTAGAAGTCCACTGCCAGACTCAGGCAGCCACTCAGTCCATTACATCTCATGTTATACCCAGCGGACCAAATGTGCTAATCCAGAAAATAACTCCTACCCACACCTTGTGGAGTATAGCACATCCAGTTAACTGAATCAGTACCCAGCCCAGTGTTACTTTCACAGATCATGGTTTTTATCTTTCCAGTGTTTATTCCTTCTCTCCTTATTGGCAGATTTTCAACATGCAGGGAATGTTCGGCTATTGTCACTTAACCCCAGGGATAGCCTGGGGATAGAAATCAGAAATCTGTGTGAAATCTTGTACCTTTGAAAGTTTCAAGATTCTCAACATGGATGTAGATTCTCTAAATTTGTGGATGAAGTCGTTGCCTAAAAGTTAGTACAGTAATCCTTCCACTTTCCGATGTAATAGAGCCAAAAGCATGTCCGGAAAGTGGGCCGCAGCCTCCTGGACTTGTACTTATGGACCCTAACCTACCCTGACCCAGAAAAACACCTATACGACTCCCTACTGAACATGCATAGCACCTATTTAAGACTCAAATCACACCAATAAGGGACATAAACGACTGAAATAAATGCAAAAGAACCAGAGAATGATGTTTTAGAGGCGAGTTTATACAGTACAATATTAAACATTCTGGGTACTTACAACAAGTCCCTGGCTCCTGGACTGGTACTTATGGACCCTAACCCAGCCTAACTTTGAAAGCCACCTAAATAACTCCCTACCGGACATGCATAGCACATATTTAAACCTATTTAAGACCCTATTCACACCAATAATGGACATAAAGCATGAAATAAATGAAAAGGAACCAAAAATGAGGAATTAGAAGTGGCTGTACCTCAGCCAGGGTACTTACAGCTGCCTTCTCTGGCTTTGGCAGTGGTGAAAATGCTCTTGAAGCACATACAGTAATCCAGTGTTGTGCTGCACTTACAGTAATTCTTTACACTGTGAGTTATAATTGTTTAACTGCTCATTGTTAATTGCACCACACCAGTTTCAACCGCCAGTTTCAACCAGCAGTGTGCACACCACAGTTAATCCTTTGCACTCTAAATTCTAATTTCTTAACACTGCACAACACTGTAAATTCCCGGGTGGTCTAGTGGCGAGGTATTGCAGTTTATTCACAAAAAACGAGCACATGTGGCTTCCATTACGATAAGCATCTGCTCTCGATCGGAGTTAGGCTGTGACTGTTGATGATGGGGTAACAGAGTTGCCAGATCGCAATGGCCATATTACCAAACTCCTCAATTTTCATTACCAAATTTAACTTTTCATTACCAAGTTCATGAAGCTAGCATTTATTCTTCACTAATTATATATACAAGTGGAAATTCATGTAATCACTCTTCTTATAATTAACAGCATGTTGATTATTTTCACGCTATATAGGTTAGCAGATTAATCAGAGAGAGCAAACAATCCACCATCTCCATCCTGTGTATCCTCACACATGTGAAAAATCTGTTTGGTATTGCATTATTCTGATTCCTTACCAAACGAATTTTTCATTACCAAATTGGCCCACATTTGGTAATGGATAATACCAAATGGCAACCCTGACAGGGGAGGGAGAAGGGGGGAGGAAGGAAGGGGTGAAGGGGCCGTGGTGTAACAGCTGTTCGTCGCCGCGCGACAATTTCAAATTTCAGGTTGGAAAAAATTCAGATTTGGGGGGGATTTTTTTTCTTTTTTTGGCCATTTTTGGGTTCCAAAGGTCCAGGCCCACAATGTCCGGTAAGTGGGGCGTCTGGAAAGTGCGCGTCCGGAAAGTACAGGGATTACTGTAATTACACGACTTTACCAAGCATGTTACAACACTGAACTCTCACCGTCACAGGAGTATAGCCAAGGACATATATTAACCTTATAAATTGCGATCTTTACTTCACACTGCCCTTTGCTGGCCAACTCTCCTGAGATCAGAGATGCTTTGTGAGTTTTTATGCTCAAGATGATTATCTTCGAAATGATGCATCAAGGAGAAAAAAGTAGGAGATGCTTGACTGTATTGTACCTCCAAGATCATTGGTTCAGCGATGGTTACTTAGCAGACAGGTAACAGCAACACCCATAAACCAACATCATTGTGACATCAGTGTAGATAATAGGTGGTTGGTTAGCTGGACCATGATAGAGAACCAGCATTCTTTTTTTTCATGTACCTGTACATGACTGGTTAACTCTGGAGCAGTTTATCGTGGTGTCTGAGTTGGTAGAGAGGTGTACTGCAGTCCCAATGGACCTAAATTTGAATCCCAACTGGGGCAAGGAACAGTTTAAGAATTTGAATTACGTTCAAGCAGACTTTATTGGCTTGCCTTAAGACCTGCCGACATGTCATAAAACCCCCAGTAAATACGAGTACACCAGTCCTGTATGAGACAGCTGTAGTATGTATTGAGTATAGATGGTGGGTGTTAATACCCAAGTGGTGACATGTACAGTAGGGGTGTGTGGCATGTAGGAGGACTGTGGGCTTCAGGGAATGAGCTGTAAAGACTATGCCCTGAGAGAGAGAGAGACACACACACACACACACACACACACACACACACACACACACACACGTGTGTGTGTGTATGTCTTTGCTTCTTCCTTCAGCCTTCAGAGCATTCAAATGTATTTTGTCCAGGAATCTCAGATGATGAGATCTTGTTTATTGCCTTTCGTTTTTACTGTAAATGGTGGCTAATTTATTAATATATCCAATATTTATTAATGAGTGTTTATTTATTGTATTTATACATTTTTGCTAGCTCTCAGCCTTTGATTCCTTCTTACTGCTTAAAAGAATTACTGAAGAGTGCATTTGGTACTGACTTGCATAAAATTATCATGGAGAGAAGTGGTGTAATAGTTTCATTAGTCATGAACACATGTAGGCATTAGTTACTGCACTCAGTCTCACAGACCAGATTTATGTCATTGAAACTTAACATTTGGTAAGTGACTGCATCCTGTACACCACAGTACACCGAGATCCAAGACCCCGGGTCGCAGAAGCACTGCTGGGCGGAAGAGCACTGCTGGCCGCAAGAGCTTGATGCCTGATTGGCCAGAAAAAGAGAAGGACGAGGTGCTGAGCTTCTTCGACAATATCAACCCCAAACAAACAGAGCAAGCCCGCATTGCCTTAGCATGCAAGTAAGTTGACAGAGAGGAATATGGATCTTTTTTTATGTTCCTCTTTTATTTTGCTCCCTTACATTTCTTTTGCTTTATATCTTGTTATTTTTTGGGTGGTGGCAACCATCATCCACTCACTTGATGTAGGGCTGCATACTTCTTCCTTCACCTTTATCATTCTTTTACTGTGTGCCCTCCTCTCTTCCTGTTTCTTCTATCTTTCTTGCCACTTTTTATTACTTTTCTTTCTTCTTCAGGTGGCTTTACATTAAATAACAAGGCTAATGATTTCTTGTAAGCCAGGAAACCATTTACAGCGCTGGGTGGTAACCGTATAATCAGTCCACATGGGAACTATAACCAATCCACACATGTTCCCTATGTGTCAGCAAGAGGGTTGGGGGAGGGTTAGTCCCCCTCTCCATAAAACAACAAACTCAAAGACAAATGACCACCCTGTACAGGATTATGGTGCCTAGCAATAGATAAGATTGAAGATATTTTTTGTGAGTGTTCCTTCTTTCTTGTACATCTGTTTTCATCTTTGCTGAAGTCTTTATGATTATTAAGTGGGTCATATTGGCTGCATCTGTCCTGGGAAAGATGACTCTTATGGTGCCATTAGTTATGTTGTGTAATGTGTGAATATGCCATGTAAATATAAATCTCAATGTGTTGGTAATGGTGCTCATTGTTTATCCTTTTTGTGCATATGTAAGTGTAACCAGCATTGTTATAGTATTATAGTTATATGAATTGGTTGTTAAATATCACCTGAAACATTCTTTTTAAAAGTAGTTGATCCTGTGAGTGAAAGTAATTGACTTCTCAGTTAACATGGCCCTCTGTTCCATAGCTGTATTGAATATGCAGTGCAGGATATAACAGTCATAAAGCTTTTGAGTGCACATTTGATTTTTATTTTTTTTTTATGTGTCCCATTCTGAGCATAGGCTTCTCCAAAGGCCCAGTAGTCCTGCATACCATACACCTCAACATGTCTGATGTTGCAGCTTGGAATTGTTGATGTGTGTTGTTGATAGAAAGCATGAGAAGTACCCTGAGATAGTTTAGCCTTGTGGAGATGGAGAATCAGCGATTGACTACAGTATACTCTTTTAGTTCCAACTTGGCCTACAATTGCCCGCACTTCATCTTTAGTGCTGAGCTGTAACAATAAAGTAACACTAGAATATGTTGCTAGTCACGAAAGATGTAGAGCTGTAATGTTGGCTTTTTCTGCCACTGAACAATATGAAATAAACTACGATCGGACAAAAATCTGGGCCAGGTTAGTGTGGAAAGAGTATAGGAGAGAGTAAAGTAATGAGATGGAAGGGGAGAGAGGTTGGATAAGGCCGAGGATGAAATGGAGGGATGGGGTGGAGAGGTAAATATGAACCTTAGACCAGGTATTGGATTTAACAGACACAACAGAGGCCAAAAGACTTCCCTTGGCTATAACCAACAATGTTAAATGGGGCGCAGTGGGATGCCATATGTGTGTTTCCTACCTTTTTACTCCAACCTGGCCTGAAATTGCCATCTCATCATGATTATTGAGTTGCAATAACGGACTGTACTGTAATAATACAGCACTGTACTGTACTAGTCATGAAGAATTGCTGTGACAGTGATTTGAAGTAAGCTGCAATTGGGCAAAATTATGGGCCAAGGTAGTATAAAATGGGTGTGGTTATCATTTTTAACACTAGAATATGCTATTGTACTCATTTATTTTAAACTTGCGCATGAAATCCAACCTCAGGAGAGGGGTTGGAATCATTGGATGTAACAGGCTATTGGCTTTATCGGATCAGGTTCCTGCCCTGTTAGTCCATTATAGTGAAGGTCTGCCATATAAAATATATGAGGCCCCGAGTGCAAGAGTATACCTGTGCACCATTTTTTAAAAGTGGCAGAAATCGCATTTAAAGTTTTTACAACTTTGAAGAATGATACTGCAAACACTATTATACCTAGGATAATGGCGTTTACATCATTTTAAAGCTGATTGTCTTTGAGAGAGGTGAAGTTAGTGAATGTACAGTGAGGTTGGATGGTGAGGAATTGGAAAATGTGAGTACATTTAAGTACTTGGGTAGTGTGATGAGTAAGGATGGAGGTTTGGAGGGTGAAGTGCTTGAAAGGGTACAGTAGGGAAGAAAGGTTGCTGGTTCTTTGAAAGCAGTGATTAGAAACAGGGAAGTGAGCATGGAAGTGAAAAAGTTACTACATGACAGTATTGTGATACCAACTCTAACGTACGGAAGTGAAGCTTGGACACTGTTGGAAGGACACAAGTCAAGAGTGAGAGCAGTGGAAATGAGTTATTTAAGAGGAGCCTGTGGAGTCACGTGGAGAGACAGGCTGACAAATGAAGATATAAAGGAGCATTGTGGTGTGGATGTGGATGTGATAGGAAGCGTTATGAGGAACACACTGAGGTGGTTTGGCCATGTAGAGAGGATGGAGGGTGAAAGACTGATGAAGAGAGTGTATGTTAGTGAGGTGGAGGGGGGAAGAGGGAGGGGGAGGCCAAGGATGAGGTGGAGGGATGGGGTGGAGAGGTATATGAGAGAGGGGGTTGTGAGTTGGGAGCAGGGCAGTGAAATGGCGGGGGACAGGGCGACTTGGAGGCGATTTGTTTGTGGCCACCCCAAACGGGATTGAGGCGTCTGGCAATAGATAGATAGATTGATAGTCTCTACTTTATCCAAAAACTTTTTAGTAAAGGTACTATTGTTTTTACTAAAAAAGAAAAAAAATTGACATATTAGCATACCAAGCTGCTACTTTTATGCATAAACTAGTACCACAGGCCAATAGCTAGTGAGTTCCTTTATGTTGTAAGATGAAGTTGAATGTCTGTGGAGTGGTTGGTTATGAATTTGCTTGGTTATTGTCATAAAAGTAAGTTTTATAAATTTTTCAAAAAAATTATCTACAAAACCATTTTTTTTCACTTAGTCCTCATTGTTCTGTTATTTATGTGAACAGTAGACACTGTACAGCTGTTAAATGATATAACAAACAAAATAACACCATAATGATGTTTTACATTAATAATCTTATTAATGAATACAGTGGTTGCGCCTGATAAAGGGTGGCGATGTAAACCCAATGTTATTTCTGTGGGTTTTCACCCTTATGTCTTGGGTCATACATAACATCCACCAGGTCCACATGAAAGTACATACTTTGAGGGGCTGGGGGATAGCATTATCTCAATTTTCGACAAGGTGGTGCATGGTTATACTCTTGCACGCAGGGCCTCATATACAGGCCTACCCTGATATCCAGCAGTATTGCATACCAGTGCGAGTGTTCAGTCAGTGAGTATGTCAGATATTGAAGCAATTTTCCCTTAAGATACTGAAGAAAAGCCCGAAATGCATCCCAGACCCAAAGCCAAACTCTCATATACTCTACCTTACTCAATCAGTAGAGACACACATACATCATAGGTAGTATTATTATCCTCATAAACTATACAGTTGCCAAAAAATGAGACATCAAACATCACATGTGGGAAGGTAAGGAGATGGGATGTGCAGTATTGAGATGCTTCAGGGCAACTGACATCCAGGCAGGCAGCTGGCAGCACGCCAAGTGGGAATGGGGAGGGTGGGGGGACGAGGAGGGAGACAAGCAGGGGTGGGGGAGGGCAGAGGGATTGGAGGGAGACAAGCTGGGGTGGGGGAGGGCAGAGGGATTGGAGGGAGATAAGCTGGGGTGGGGGAGGACAGGGAGGGAAACAAGAAAGCCAAACTGTCCTGGTACCCCCCCTCCCATCTCACTCACTCACTCACGTGTGCACACACACACACACACACACACACACACACACACACACACACACACACACACACACACACACACACACACACACACACACACACACACACACACACACACAAGACAAGCAGGGGTGGGGAGGGTGGAGGGATGGGGAGGGAGACAACCAGGGCTGGGGGAGGGAGACATGCCTGGCAGTGCAGAGCGTGGCAGGGGATGTAAGAGGGACCAAGGGGGGGAGGAAGAGAGGGGATGGAGGGAGGAATGGGAGAGCCTTGTGCATCACCACATACGCATTCAGACGCACACATTTCAAACCTAGGGAGAGGTCGAATGTTCTGACTAGCAAATCGACGGCCAGTCGGATAGTGAGAACGTTCCCCCATTTCTCGTGCATTGGTTTAGTGGATCGTCAGTTAGTGATGCGCCGGATCTTGGTGTATACCTGGTTATCTGGAGTAGGCTATAAGTTCAGAACTGTAAGATTTACCAAGCTTGTAAGCAATGTGTGATATTATTATATTTCATTATCAGTACCTGTATTTTTTTCTAAAATTTACAAATTTTATTACCTTTGAGTGGTTACAGAGAAGATCTTATTTAATTTTCAGATTTGCATCAATGAAATATGACCGAGAATTGCCGTCGAAGTTGTTATATCAGTGGGTTCAGAAGAAGGGCCGTGTTGTGCACACACCAGCTCCTGGCACCAGCTATGACCTTCCTGTAGCACAGAGGAAAGATGGAGCTGTATCTCTCTTCAGAAGTCTAAATCCAGATCACACAGAAGCCAGTCGGGTTGCCTTTACTTGCAAGTTTTTCCAGACACAGTATGGAGTAGCACTGCAGTCAAAGCAGCTGTATGATATGCTCGATGACAAAGGCAAAAAGGCCAAGGTTGCTGGATCAAGAAGGCGGTAGAGTTTTCATGCTGAGTGGTGAAGGGAGTGTCAGAAACAGGTGAGTCATAGTCGTAACTTTTTTTTTTTTTTCCTTCATCATCCAATCCTACGTTGCCCCATGAGGAGCGTAGGGTAACAGTAATGTCAGTAATTGCATCTGTAAATGGGTATTGGCAAGACAAAACTTACAAAGCAGCAAAATAACATACAATACTAGAAAGCCATCTTAATACAGTACAGGTTATCCCTTAATTCACGCGAACTTTTTGCACATGATTTCGGTTATCCACGAATTTTTTGTACAAAAATTAAAACAAAATTATAGTATTCAAATAAGTAATTTCAATATACAAGAGAAATAAATAAAATATAAAAAATGCCTACCTGCTGCCCGTGTGCACACATATATGTATGTATGTGTGTGTGTGTGTGTGTGTGTGTGTGGGAGGTCGGTCTACCACGCACCACACAGTCAGTTTGAATCAGACGGTCGAACCATGCATGAAATGCAAATCGTTATTTGTGGCTTATTTTTCTGCCTTCCAGTAATTGCTTGCTTGCCTTGTCTGTCAACATGGGGCATAAGCGTAGTGCTAGTGATGCATGTGGTAACACACCAACACTCACTTGTAAAGTGATGTTGCTGACAGAGAAAGTTAAAGTGTTGGACAAACTTCAGGGAGGAATGTCGGCGACAATTCTCCGTCAGGACGATTCCCCGTCATTTATTTACATACCAGTTTATTTAGCAAGTACAGTACACTAGTTTTTTACTTATATGAGTTATAAAATCCCCCTGAAAATTAGTTATTAAAGTATTAATTAATCAATAATAAGTATATTAATAGAATGACGGGGAATTGTCCATGTTTTGACGGTGAATTGACTTGATGGTGAATTGTCTCAGAACCGTATGTTTGGGGTGAGTCAACTGTTCATACAATAAAGAAGGAGAACAGCATACGGGAGACAGTGAGGGCCAGTGCACCAGACTGTGCAGAAGTGTCTCCACCTACGCCTGTGAATTGTCTTGTAACCGCATGTTTGGGGTGAATGAGTCAACTGTTCATACAATAAAGAAGGCAGAATGTAGCATACGGGAGGCAGTGAGGGCTAGTGCACCAGGCTGCTGAAGTGTCTCCACCTACGCCTGTGCTTGTCAGGTTTCAGTTAAATTTCTTACATTTTTGTTGTTTTTAATACTTTATGCTAGTTTATAAGGTGTATGTAGTGCATAAACAGTATTATTCAGATGTAATATATGTATAGACATGCATAATTATGTGCACACAAGGGCAGAACATATACGCGAATTTACCACATACGCGAAGGGTCTGGGAAACTAACCCTTGTGTGAATTAAGGGCTTACCCTGTATTATCTTGTGAATATGATCCTGTACATTGCAGTGTAATGTAAGCCAGAGGTTATACTTGTGCAAGATAAAACTGCTTGATATATGAGGAAATCCATTATTCATGTACTTGATGTATTGCTTTCTACAGATGACTGCATATAGTGATCAGCCAAATAACTTGCTGGATGTTAGAAAACTATATGTTTCACATGGTTAATGTTACCTTTAGAACTTTTTCTTTGGGCTAGGGGAGAAAAGTGTTTTCTCTGTATTCCCTAATGCACAGACTAAAAGGGGAGAATTGGTTGTTGAGTACCTGAAACCCCATTACCATAAGAAAAATAAACTCAAGTAAAATAAAGATCATTCAGATGGATTCAGCTGTGGGTTCTGTACGTGCCCAGGGTCCAGTAAAACTAAAGTAGGCAGATTGTATGGTTGTGTAGGATGCAAAAGATGTAAATGAAGATTGTTCAAGAGCACAAGTAGTTAAGGTATTTGTTAAAGTTAAGTAAATGGCTTTTTGACATACAGAGATGAGGGGAAGGAGGTTGGATGAAGAGGAGGGGGCAACATGAGATAAAGTAGGAATGAGTACAAGTGCAGAGAGTAGAGGGAGATAGTTTGTTGATGAATAATGAATGGTGGAGAGAAATGATTGAGTGTAAAACTATGGAATGTATTGGAAGGCACTTGGATGTGAAAGTTAAGATGGTGAAAGTTGCTCTGATTATTGCATATATTCCTTGCACCAGCAGGTGGAGTTAGAAGGACGGGTTTTGAAATCCTGTATATTGAATAGCTACTAAATGATGTGGAATTGTTTGGTGTGTTACAGAGGACCTGCATGGAAGAGTTGACAGGCTGTTAGTGATAAAGTTGATTGTTTTGGAGTGTTGAGGATGGATGCAAGGAAGGATTCTAAAGAATGGAGGAGGGAATATATGGAGTGTGAATAATGTGAGAAAGAGTTAGTAAAATGTATGAGAAGGTTAGTGGAGAGAGAAAGAAGAAAAGGGTGATTTTGGAAAAAAAAAGGAAAAGAAAAGAAAGTAATTTATCCCAAAATTAGGAAGCTATCATGGAAAGGGGTTAAGAAATGTAGGATTGAGTATTAGAAAAAAGAAAAAGAAAAAAAAGAAAAAAGTAACAGATACTGTAGTTGTAGCCCCAGGTTCTTCTGAACATGAATCTAACAAACTGCGGGCTGTCATTACTCCCCTCTTGCAATCTGCATCCCACTTTCACGGGGTAGGGAGTGAGTTGAGGGGTGTTTATATAATTGGGGAGCAGCGCCTTCCTTTTATATTCGTGCCATGGTATGAAGGTGCCTTTATTCAGCACCATGAAAATATGAAGTTGAATTGAAATACAAATAAAAGAAAACTAAGGAGCAGGTGATGAGAATATTTTGAAAAACTTGACTATAAATGATTGTGTGAGAGGAATGGTGATAAACATAATTAAATACACATGTGCACAAAGAAGTAATGTGGTGACTGATAATAGAACAGTTACTATCTATCTATCTATACACCTAGGCTGCTTCCCCCAAGGAAAGGGAGGTTGCTGAGACAGGACGACACACTCCCCATTTGCTCATCCATTCAAACACATTCATTCGCATCTTAGTCCCAAAGGGGAGAACGGACAGATCCGCACCGCACCACACTGCACAAGGGTCAACTGCGCAATGCAATCAGTGACATCCGCAGCAGGGCCCGACAGCAGAGCTGGTTTACCCCTGCCACATCATAGCAGACTCATCCCCTTACCCGCACCTGACCTGAAATAGCTGATCAGACCAAATGCGGGAGAATATCCCCTTAGGGCTGCGTCATCACTTATTCATTCACAATTTCTCTCCACCCATTTCTGTCACGCACAGCCACTCTTCCTTGCTCAACAGACATTCCTCTCGCATCCAGCGCTCTCTTCACACTGTCCATCCATCCTATTCGTGGTCTTCCTCTCAGCCTTACACCTCTCACATCAGATCTAGTTATCTTTTTCACCAATCGCTCATTATCCATTCTCTCCATATGCCCAAACCATCGCAACACCCTCTGCTCAACTCTACCAGCCATCTCCCAAACAACTCCAGTTCTCCTTCGCACTTCATCATTCCGCACTCGATCCATACGCGTCACTCCACACATACTCCTCAGACACCTCATCTCCATTACATTCAAACTTTTCCTCTCTGCTACACCCATATTCCATGTTTCAGCCCCATACAATGCAGTCGGTACCACAACACCCTCATACAGCCTTCTCTTTACATCCATTCTAAGCGAACGACATCTAAACACTTTTTTCATTCCTCCCAGCACCTTTCCTACTTCATTTATTCTGCACTTCACTTCTGCATCTATTCTTCCATCCACAGCAACATGTGACCCTAGATATTTAAAACACTCTACCTCCTCAAGCAACTCGCCATTCAAAACTATATTCATCCCCCTACCATCTACCAACCTCATACACTTCATCACTTTACTCTTATTCTCATTTACTTTCAATTTCCTCCTTTCACACACCCTTCCAAACTCCTCTACCAACTGTCTCAATCTCTCCTCTGAATCAGCCACCAGTGCAGTATCATCTGCAAACAGCAGCTGCTTCAGTTTCCACTCTCCATCATCAACATTCACCAGACTCAGACCTCCACCTAAAACTCTTGCATTCACCTCCCTTACAACACCATCCATGTAAATATTAAACAACCAAGGCGACATCACACATCCCTGTCGCAGCCCCACTCTCACAGGAAACCAATCACTCACAGCATTTCCCACTCTTACACACGCTCTACTATTTACATAAAAACATTTCACCCCTTTTAATAACCTACCATCAAGTCCATACAATCTTAAAACAGTCTACAAAGCCTCCCTATCAGTTCTATCATACGCTTTCTCTAAATCCATGAATGCCCAAAACACATCCTTGCCTTTCGCTAAATACTTTTCACACACTTGTCTCACCGGAAACACCTGATCCACGCATCCCCTCCCTCTCCTAAAGCCACACTGCTCATCACCAATCACTCCCTCTGTACCCTCTCTAACTCTCATAATTAACACTCTACCATACACCTTACCTACAACACTCAACAGACTTATACCCCTAAAGCTAGTACATTCATACTTATCACCCTTGCCTTTATACAATGGGACCACACAAGCACTTGCCCAGTCAACTGGCACCATACCTTTCACAAAGCACACATTCAACAATCTTACTAACCAGTCAACAATCATCACTCCACCACCCTTCAGGCATTCCACAGCACATCCATCCATACCTGCAGCTTTCCCTGTTATCATCTCCTTTACTGCCTTCTCCACTTCCTCCTTCGTGATCAAAGAATCATTCAACTCTCCCAACACATTTATTCCTTGCACCCTTCCATCCGCCACAAGCTCAGCCACCCTTTCCTCCTGTACATTTAACAATCTTTCAAAATACTCTGCCCATCTCTTCCTTACTGCGTCCATCTCAGTTAACATCCTTCCATCCTCTGCTTTTACTCGTTCTTCCTTCCCAGACTCTCTCTTTCGCACCCTTTTCACCTCCTTCCAAAACATTTTCTTATTCTGTTGAAAATTCTCTGTCAGGCGCCTACCCCACCTCTCATCTGCTGCCACTTTAGCATCACGCTGCAAAGAGGTTAAGTTGGGAAGACAATAGGTGTAGCACAGTCGGTAGAGAGGAGGCCTGCAGTCCTACCGGACCCAGGTTCAAGTCCCCGCTGGGGCAGGGAATAGTTTAAGGATTTGAATCTCATAAAAACAGACTTTACTGATCTGCCAGAAGACCCACTGACATGCCGTAAAAATACCCCCCTAGTACCAATACGCCAGTCCTGTATGAGACAGCCCTAACATGTATTCAATATGGACGGTGGGTGTTAGCGCCAAAGTGGTGACATGTAGAGGTGTATGGTATGTAGGAGGACTACTGGGCCTTGGGAGCAGGCTGTGAAGCCTATGCCCAGAGTCGGACACATAAAAAAAAAAAAAGAAGAAGAAAAAAAATGGTAGAGATGATAGCATGTAACATAAAGAGGGAGGTGAAATATTTCAGGAATATAACAGGAGTGAATGAAGTTGTACCAGTGTAGATTAATGGAAAAAACTGCGATTGTGTTTGTACAAAAGTAAAAATGACCAGAGTGAATGAAGAAAATTCCATGAGGTAAGTTACTGAGAGTTGTAGAAATGTTGTATAATAGGGGAGGGGGTAAGGAAGAAATTAAAATGTCATGTAAATGACGAACGGGTTAGTGTTAAGGGTGGGAAGGGGTGTATCAATCAGATATGAGACAAGTTGCAGAGATAGCTTGTGCGAAGGTGTGCGAGGGTTTTATGGCATTGATGGATCTGGCTAAAGCACATGACATGGTGGGTATGAGGTGACTTCCCCAGTTTTTATGTATGTTTAATGTAGATTGGCTCCCCAAAACATTTCCGATGAGTAAGTGATTTTACATAGGGGAATCTGGTGGACGCTTAACTCGGCCAAAAATCTTGGTTATATGGTTACCATCCTCTATCGGATATATTTATGTGAAGCTACAGGACGTGACAGTAGTTTTTGGTGTATCAGATAGAGCCAGGATTCCTGGAGCTTGAATGATGAGTGAATGGAAGCGTGGCCATGGGATTGGGCAATATTGGGCTGTCTGGATGTTTCTAATCTTCACCCTGCCCTAGGATGGGAAAGGAGGTCTGGATGATGATGATGATGATAATTTAGGTGGAAGACTTGAATGCTGTAGAGCCTTTAAAATGATGGTGAAGCATATGTAAGAGTATGGTAGGTTGGTGTCTGGGTAAGTGGTTCTCAAGTATTAGGGTTGGAGTGAGAGATGGGTATGTGATGCCTTTGTTATTGTTCAGCTTATAAATATGGATAGGGTTATGAGAGATTAAAGTTTGAGGTGTGGAGAGAGGGATGTGGATGATAACAAGTGGTGAAGAGTGACTGTTCTTACATTGGATGTATGCTAATGATTTATGTTATGACTATCAAAGCATCATTATAATCCTGTTTCCCCCACTCTTATAGTAGGACAGTCTAAACCACCTTCTTGGAGGCTGAGAAGTACAGGAAGTCCGTTTTCATATTGCCATTTTCTGTATTGTATTATGCAGTTAAGTCCATAGTTAACAGCAGCCTGTTGAAGTTTCTTTGCTGCCTATAAAACTGATTCACAAGTTTTGCATACTTTGCAGTAACACTTGTTTGAGTTTTGTTGCAGTATTTTTGAACACATTTTTGACATAAAATATGGAATTATTGTACAGTATTCTGAAAAGAGGCAGCCACTGTTGCTCAGGCTACTTCTTAGCTTCCAAAAAGAGCAGTGTTGTAGAATTTTGCATCCCATATGTGCATGAGAAGTAGGATGGTGATGTCGATCATTGGTTTGTTATACTGGTAGTTTTGTCCATCGTACTGTAACTGTGGAGTTTTTCATCGGTAGAACACTATGGTTGTACTATGTCTTTTCCATTCCACTCTGTCAAGGGTAGCACCATTTTCCAGTGTTAATGCATTGTTACAGCTCAGTAATTAAGGTGGAGAAAGGGCAGTTTTAGGCCACATTCAAGTGAGCAAAGTATGGTTATATCATTTATGCTGAGATTGTAAAGTTTTTCCAGGTACAGTATTATTACATTCCCCCCCCCCTCTCTATCTCCAGATCAGCTCCCTGTATCTACACTGAAGAGAGATTTTGTGAAGCATATGTCTTGTGTAGACGTCCATTGAGCTCTTATATTCGTGATGAGTAGTAAGTGTTCATTCTGCCCTTCTATAAATACTTCCCTTATGATTCAGTGTCATATTTTTTTTATATTTTATGCAGCATAGGAGAGACCTCTTGTATTGTAGTGGAAAATGAAGGCTGTATGTAACCTTTCCAGTACAAAAAAATCTTTCCCAGGCTGAGTAAACTCATCTCGTCATAGCAGAATTAAATGAAAACTGCTTCATTGTAGGAAAGAGGTTAAGTACAGTAAAAGAATTAGTTCCATAATTCACCAAAAATTTTACGTTGGGACATTTTCCCAATTGTTTTTAATTTCCAAAGAATTTTAGGCAGTACAGTACTTAGTTTAATCGTGAAACTTTTATTAACCCCTTTAGTCCAGTGTTGTATTTTTTAGTTAATTCTTGTTATATCCTAGAAGTTTCATTCAGCTTAGGAAGGACTCTTAGTAGTGGGGGGGTTAGTAAAGGCTATAATCTGACCTCTGCAGTTGAAAAAGCCTAAATTAAATGTAGATAATATATGGTCATTTGGTGATAGCAAGAATGTAATAAGAAATTTGTCACAGTATTGAAGGTGTTAGTGCAAGATTTTTTACAAAAGCTACCCAGGTAATAGTTGTGATTGATATCAAAGTAGGAATTGTTGGAAGTGAAACACGTGGAGTTTTCTTCTCATTTGTATGGTAGTAAGTCTCAATTATGAAGTGTACTAGAAGACTATGGTCTAGTAATGAGAATATTATGTTTATACAAGCTTTTCTCTCAGCCTCATGACTCGAGTTACCTCTTTTTAAAATCATTGGTATTATTATCATTTATTTTTAGCTTGAATTTTGCTACTTTCAAATTATTTTATTGACCACAGGGAGAGAAATCAGGTCACAGAGGGGTTAGTGGAAACTGTTTCTAACCCTGTTGCTATACGTGGCTCTTCCAAGGTTAACAAAATAACTTGGAGGTGATGAGAATAGAATAAAAAATATGGAATTCAGGGGGTTAAAATTGGACTTATGGAAATGGTACACTTGTGAAGACTTTTGTTAGTTGAGTATTGTGTTCAGATTTTGAAGAGAAAAGCTGCATAAGTTAGTGGTAGTTATTTGTTTTATATTACATAGGGCCAGTATATTAGTCCCTTATTGTTTTATTTTAGGAGTTCAGTGCAACAAGGGTGAATGTTTGAAAATGTAGTTCTAAGAAACATGCCTATACAGTAAACGATGATGATGATTATGGTCATTTATTTATTTTTTTTAATATACTTTTTTCCTGATATACTAATGATCAAGGGAATTAGACAGTCCAGTAGTCCAACTGCATGTTACCCTTAGGGATTTAAACTTGAGGGATAGTTTGGGTTTATTTAGGGGAAGCAATCAGTCTCTTGCATTAAATGTTGGAAACAGATAGCCTGTGCCCAAATCCCCTACATTCCTGATGGCACAACACCCCTGCACCCCAAAGTACAAAGTCAGCCAGAAACAATGAACATTAATAATACAGAATATTTGTGAAGTATGGACCACAGTAGAATAAGCGTTTAACCAGAGGATTTATCATTTATAGTTTATTATTTTGTTCCAGACAATTTAAATAAGTTTAGAAAAGCCCTCTCATATTGAAGCATTTATAAAATTGCCCTGAAGAGTGATGACACACACACACACACACACACACACACACACACACACACACACACACACACACACACACACACACACACAGTGTCATCAGATTGAAGGGGTTAATAAATTTTTTTATTTCAACTTGCAAGTCACACATTTGCCTTTGTTGCACCGAATATTTCATTTTTGCTTTGACATGGGTGTACTAATCAAGTACTTCCCCTTCCCCCCTCCTTTTTGTTTTAATAGCATTTATATGTTTTGACAAATATAGATTTAACTAAATGTTTTAAAATTCTGCAACACAATTTGCCGCTAAAATTATTTTATGATTTATTTATGTTCCTCATTTATCAGTGTAATCATCGTGAAGGTAAAATATTAATTATAGCTAATATATTTTAATCTTTGGATGGAATATGCTGCTGAAGTTTTCGAGAAACAATAGTTTTAGTTTTTTTTGCTGATCTTGTGTGCTTTTACTTATACGGTGCACTCACTAGTTCGCGCTTAATTGGTACCACAATCGCGATGCGAAACTAAAATTCGCAAAACTCATGCATATACTTTACATGTAATAAGTAGTAATTGGCTCTGGAGTCAGCCACCTCATTTCCGCTTAGCTGCTCATTAATGGCACGCTACTGCTACTATAAATTACTTAAAATTAATCAGACATCTATTACAGTAAAATCTCACTATAACGGACTAATTGGGGCCCAAGTCATTCCAAAAAAAGCGAAATTCCGATAAAAGTGACATCAGGACCTCCCCCTTCTAACCCGGACTTTTTCCAACATATCAGACATTAGTCAGGACTGCACCAACAGTTTTTAAACTGTTTTCACTAATATTGCAATACTGTACTGTATTATACATTCACAACAATAATCAGATGGTATATATAATAATACTGTACTGTAAATTGATAAACTTGTCTTATAATTACCTTGTTGTGGTGAACATAGCTGCTGTGGTCAGGTAGTCCAGATTGATTCTGGCTTTATGGGACCTTTCCTGATATATAAGAATTTAGTCTGGTAGCTCCTCAATTCCGATAAAAGCAAATTCTGGTCCTTTGAAGTCTGTTATATTGAGGTTTTACTGTATATTACTGAACCGTAATACTAGAGACCTTACTAATATTGACAGTTAGGCGGAACTGCTTGATGAGGCTCGAAGATGAGTTCCGAGGTTGGGAGTGGTGGTTAGTTGCCACTGGCCCCCCTCAGTGCTCCCCGCCACCACTGATGAGTCCCACACACCACACTTCCCTATACCTCAACATCAAAGCCCTCAAAATCCAGTGGGAGCTCATCAAGCTCACCAGTGTTGTCATTGTCTTGTTACTCACACCTTTACAGTACTAGTGGGTGCCCTTGCCACTCCTTGAACCCTCAGCGCTGCGGTCACTCTTTATGTAATTGTGAAACTTTTTGCACAACACATGAACTTGAGACTCAAGAGAGTACGTCCTGTGAGCGTTATATCGCAACAGTACAAAGTGTCACAGGTTATATCATCACAAACATGGCAGTGGTGGCCATGAAGAAGTGACTGAGGAGGTGCATATGCATGCAATCACTCACCTCTGAGGCTTACAAAACTCTCAGTAAAATCGCGAGACTCCTTGCTGAGGAACATTCCTTTTCCTCACGAAAATATAATTCGCAAAACTAGTGAGTGCACTGCACTGTGCAAGTATTTTTGTCTTAATTTGTTGTGGTGATCATTAAGCCTCGGCTGTCCTGATGGATTGAAATGTTTGTGTCCACTTAGTTGAAAAATCAGTAAGCAGATGAGAATTGTCATAGTTGTTCAGGAGTAGTGGTAAAAATTACAGATTTTGCCCTGAAAGTTCCAGAAGCAGGGAAAAGATGTATTTACGCATCATTTAACTGATTAATTGAAACCAAAACCTGTACTTTCCTGCTTTATAGTTGCATCATATTGTATCATTTATAGGGGCTCCAACATGCTTGCATGTGTTGGCCTTGGTCGCCTAATGGCAGCTCTCCATGCAGCTCCGTCTCTGGTGGCCTTTCTGTTCAGTCCCTTATCCCTTAGGTCACAGTGATAAGGGACTGAAAGTGTATGTGGCATGTGTTAGTAGTATAATGCTGTATGGTAGTCAGACCTTGGCAGTAAGGGAAGAGGATATTCGCATGTTCAGATGTAAAGAAATGGCAATGATTAGGTGGATGTGCAGGCATCCTTGAATGCGAGGTCTGGGAGGTTCAGGTTTACAATGGAAAATCTAAGAGGAAGGATGGGACTGGAATGAATTGGTGTTGTGATGAGGCGAGAGAAATTGAGATGGTTTAGGCATGTGGGGACTGGAATGTATTTGTGCTGTGATGAGGAAATAGATTGAGGTGATTTGGGCATGTGAAGAGGATGAGGGATGACAAATGGATGCAGAAAGTGAGAAGTGTGAACGTTGGTGGTAGGGTTGTGAGAGGGAGACCGAAAGAGACCTGGGATGAGGTCATGGAATTGGACCTCATGGATAAGAGACTGAACAGGGACACTGCCAGAGATCGAGCAGCATGGAGAGTTGGCATGAGGCAACCAAGGCCTATGCATGCAAGCGTGCTAGAGCCTTTATAAACGAAATGAAACAAAACAAAATGTATCAAGTTTGTTTGTCATGATATGTAACAGGATACTCAGGAGTACAGGTATTTCAGTTATGATACCTGATGGTGTTATGGTAGAATATACATGTACGTATGACTGCTGTACCATGCATTCACAGGTTTAATTCTCCCTGAGGTAGCTTCCCCCCCCTCCCCCTCAATAAAATGCTGCAAAGACCACAAGTTGAATATGTCCTGGTTAATGATTTGATCTTTGGTGGCCCAGTGTAGGCTCCTACAACTTTAAAGGGGTAATGTGGAATTAGCTGTTTCTGTTTTACTGTTGCTTCTCTGGTCATATTGTACCAAAAGTTTTATGTCAGGATAGTTGAAGTTTTTAATACTTGATGTAATGATAGCTATGAATTACATTTAGCACAATATTTACCTGTTTATTCACATAGCCTTGCATTGCATTTTAATATCTGGTCATAAAATGGCAGGCTTTAGTAGTCATGATTATTGCGGTTTTTGCTTAGCTCCAGCTGGTTAAGTTATTGTCAGATTATTATTCATATTGATAAGCAGTTGTGGTAGGTGGGGGTGCTCACCATCCACTCAATGTAGTGCTGCTTTGGGTGTCTGCCCTTTCCTCTCTTCCTTCCTTCCTCTTCTATCTTTCGTTCCTTCATTCTTTCCTTTTCCTTCTGTCTATGGGTGACTTTACACTCCTTCTTTTGTCCTTCTTTCCTTTACTCTTTCCTCTTCCTTCTATCTTTGGGTTACTATGCACTGAGTGAGAAGTTAAATGGTTTTCTGTACACCAGGAAACCATTTACTCTGCTGGGTGGTAGCCATATAACCAGATTATGACTCCTAGTGGTTTAGTGGGTAATTAAGGCACTCTGGTTGGATTGAGCCTATGTAGGTTTATATCCAAGAGGTGGTTGGAGTTTGTTGCTCACGTAATGCCACTCAAGGATGATTGAGGCTGGTCACTGTCATCTTAAATGTCAGGTGCAACTTGCCTAGCCCTGGACTCCTTATGCTTTTTGTGGGGCAATGTAGGAAGGATTGGATGATGGATGGATGGATGGGTAAGCAGTACATTATTATGCCTAATTACTTGTATCTTTCAGTGTATCGAGATACATATGCCACTGCTTGTCTTTGTTTGTGAACACTGTCACATTGACCAGGCTGCCTTTAGTTACACAGCTTGGCACGTGCAGTGAGCACAGTTATATGGTAAAGGCCAAGTCTGTTGATTTTTAAAGTTCTGAGTCCCTTCTCCTCACAGTAACCTCCTGCCCTGGCATGGCATGTTGATGCATTATTTGTATTCAGGCCACCTTTGTTTATTGAACTTATCATACACAGTAGGCCTATTTAAAGGTGATAGATGCATAATGGTTTTCAGAGTTATAGGTTGCCTCTCCTCTCCTCTCCCCCCATCATTACAGCATGGCATATGGATGCTGTGCCAGTAACCAGGCCATCTTTGGTTGTGTTCAACTTTCCATTTGCATAAAGCTATGTTATCCATTGATTATCAAGGTTCTGGATCATCCCCCTGCCCTCTCCTCAGGCATCATGGCTTTTGGACTTCTTGGGGCTACCTTTGATTTGAGAGGAGAAAAATTCCCCAGAGCTAGGCCTTAATAGATCACATGGCCCTGCTAGGGTGACGGGAGAATGCTACCCCTCCCAGCAAGGCCGCCACCCGGTCGGGGCGCAAACCCTCGACCTTGCGGTCTTGAGTCAAGCATTTTACCATTGAGCCTCTCTGCTCCCCGAGTAAGAGGTGAAAGATTATTGCCTCGGGCTAGAAAAGTAGTTGGTGAACTGGGCAGTATTTTAAAGGAAGTGATGTTTGATTTGGAGGTGAAATGTTCTTTGAACGAATATATGCTGCTTACAGTTCTATCCATCCATCCATCATCCAATCCTATGTTGCCCCATGGGGAGCATAGGAGAATGGGGCTAGGCAGTTGATCCTGACATTTAAGATGAGAGTGACCAACCTCACTCATCCCTGAGTGGCATTACATGAGGAATAAACCCCAACCACCCCTTGGACATAAACCTTCATTGGCTCAATCCGATTGGAGCACAATAATTGCCCACTAAACCACCAGGTGCCAAAATTTGGTTATATGGTTACCACCTAGCGTAGTAAATAGTTTCCTGGTGTACAGGAAACCATTTGGCTTGTCACTCAGTGTAGAGTCACCCATAGGCAGAAGGAAGAGGAAAGAATCAAGGAATGAAAGACAGAAGAGGGAGTGTAAAGTCACCCGTAGGCAGAAGGATGAGGAAAGAATGAAGGAAAGAAAGATAGATGATGATGGAAGGAAAGAAGGATGGAGGAGAGGACAGGGCAGACACCCACGAGCATAACTACATTGAGTGAGTTCTCTCATTTGTTATTGAATCCTGGAGTATGTCTAGCAGAGATTAGAGAACTGTATGCATCAGGCTGTAGAGTTGAGGTTCCTCAGAACTGCTGCAGGCCTAAGCAAGATGGATGATGTAAGTACATACCAGATTCATTTTGTTTCCTCTTGTTAACAGAGGCTCCAGTGTGCTTGTATGCACTGGTCATGGTCTCCTAATGGTGGCTTCTCCATGCTGCTGTCTCCATTAGCCTCACTGTTTACTCCCTTATCCTTGAAATTACGAACTGAAGTAAAGGCTATAAGAGTAAAATGTTACTGGTGAATGGATAAAAAGATACAGATTGAGATGGTAGAGTTATGATCAGTGAATGGACATACTGTAGGAAGTATGCCAAAGAACATTTGTGAAATGAGAGTAATGTCAGAAGAGAAAGATTGTACATGATATGGAAGAAGAGTGGAGCAGTATACAGTATTAGAGAGAAAGAGAAGAATGAACAACAGGGATAACTGAGAAAGTGAGAAAACCATACAAAAATAAAGTAGCTTGGAGATGGTTCTGTCATGGCTGTCTCCTGCTAGGGGGTCAAGGAGCAAGATTTAGGGAATTATGGTGGTGATGTGTTTACCCATACAATAGGCCTGTAGTTAAGGCATAGCTTACCCAAATTTATAATAGGTAAGGTCCTCCCTCCCCCATTCATCACAGTTTGTGAATATTATATTTCAGTAACTGAGTTTCCTGTGCTTGTGCAGTTTTATACACATGAAAGACCTATAATCAATGTCTACTGTATTGATTTTCAGAGCTCTGAGCTCCCTTGAAGCACGAATATATATATGGAAGAACACAGTCTCTGGAGGAGTTTATTTTTATTTTTTTATTTATTTTATTTATTTATTTTTAAAGACTAATATCCGAAATTAACCTGTGGATTGCGAGCCACAGCTCAGATTGGGTAGCATCACATTGCGAGCCACAGCCCAGGCTGTGCCAGCCGTGCATCACCGGTAACTACTCCACCCCTACGCAAACTTATGCGTGGCGTTACACAAAGACAGAGAGAGAGATATATTTTTTTTCTTTTCACCAGATGATGCCCTGGATGTTTATCTTCAAGTTTATAATAAACAAAACCTTTTTTTTTTTTCTTTTTTCACTACTCTCCTACATAAACTTACGCATGGCCCTATGCAAAGACAGATTATTTTTTATTATTTTTATTTTTTTTTTACCAGATGATGCCCTGGATGTTTATCTTCAGGTTATAATAAATAAAAACAACAACAAAAAAATCTTCATTTTTTGCACACCACACGAAAGGGTAATTACACAATCCACAGGTTAATTATGGCAATTGCAGTCCATTATGATTTGCAGCTTGATTCCCTTTGCATAGCTCTCCTTTAGAGATTGCATAGAAGAGCTGAACAAAAATACAGTAATGAAAATTATGGATCTCACTGCTTGGTATCTGTCTGTACGCTAAAACCAGTCATTGGGGTTTACTAGAGACTTCCTATAATAGTATTGGCAGTTTCTCTTACTCTTTCCCCATGATCTCCATTCATCACTTTACCTGTCTTTTACCTTGCCCTTTTGTGTCTTATGCTCTCTTTCTATTTCCCCCATAACACCTTGTAAGATCTTGTTTATATACAGTTTTTTAACTATTGAACCGAAGTATATGGCTTTCTTTTTCTCTTTGGTTTTTCAGTCCCCCCCCACACATAATACTGGCACTCAAAATTAGGATATAAAAATTCTACTCATTGAGCAGTTCAGTTTTATGGAAAGACATTATAAAAAAATTATAACAAATCCTGGCTCATGATTTATGGCACACATATATATAAAAAATGTATTTAAAAAGCACTTACAGAATATTAACATCCAAGGTGTATAAAAAAGATTTCACTCATGTACAGTCCCTATATCTCTCTACCTGTCACTTTCTTGACTAGATTCCAACACATTAAGTCTCCCACATCGTGATTTCAGTATTGAACTGTAATTTGCAATACAGCTACATTTTATGGTATAGTATATTGCTACAAATGTACAAAAATAATAATTTCTTCTCTAAGTTGCTGACTAAAGGAAATTAACTATGGTTTCTTCTGAGTGACTATAGTTTGTGTGTGTGTGTGTGTGTGTGTGTGTGTGTATATATACACCTGTAAAGAGAGAGAGAGAGAGAGAGAGAGAGCTTTCAGGTACAGTAAAGCTTTTTCTTTTCCAAGCACCTCTTGTTAACTTTGCTATTTAAAAGAATGCAAGTGAACTTTAGAGGAATGTACTAAGGTGGCATGGACACATGAAATACTAAAAATGAGAGAGAGAGAGAAAGTTATGATGGGAGAATAGGACAGCTGAGAATAAGATACATGAATAAAATGGAAGAGTGAATTCAGACAATTCAGTGGTGATGGAAATGTATGCAGGGGCAAATTTTATCTCTGCTATCATAGATGATGTCAGGAATTATGTACTGTTCTTGGTAACATAATATAGTACAGTTTTCATTTTATTTGCCATTCACTTCTTATACCCATTTCTTACAAAAAAAACAGTGGATGTAGAAAAAAAAAAATAGTGGGGAGGGGGAATAGACATGAGGAATGCTTTTGTCTGGATGGAAAATAGTTTTACAGTAGTATCAGCTTGTAACGAAAATACAGTTTTACTGTATTGTCGGCTTGTAACCAGGTCACTGTTGTATTAAAGTATTAACATCACTATATTCCATGTACAGTACTTCATTAACAACTAGAGGCAGTGTACCTGTACAAATGTATTCCTACATGGCAGCAATGAATTTCCACTGAGGTACAGCTGAAACATCAAAGGTATTGCTGTAAATGTGTGCAAATTACAAATTGGAAGCCACCGACATTAAGGAATGGTGTATTTTGTACATCTGTAAGCTTTAAAATGTAGCTGTTTGCTATTTCAGTACCATTCAGACCCTATTTCAATGTTCAAATAAATGGTATATTTTCAGAGTTACTATATTGCCTCCAATACCAGCTTTTATGCCATACCAAGTACTGTCTGCAGTAAATGTTAACCTCTTAAATCTGATGACAAATTTGGCACATTATTCTTGCTATGTATAGATGATTTTATTCAGCTTAGGGTTAAACTTTATTATTATTATTATTATTTTTTTTTTAATTTTAACCTACAAGGGTTACATATATCATTCAGACCCTTTTAACTCTACTGGTAAAAGCCTTTCCAAAGTTAAAGAAAAGTGGCTGGTTGTAGCAAGAATAAAATCAAAAGTAGGTACATCATCAGAGTGAAGGGGTTAAGATGGAACAATGAAGCAAATGTTTCTGAAGTAGCAGATGCAGGGTTTTAAGAGCTTGCAACACTGAAGATTAAAGGCAATTTTCAAGCACTATAATTTAACAAGCTGTGTATTTTTTGTCTTCATGACAACTGGCTTTTCAGAGGGGGAGGGGGGAATGGATGTATTTGTAATACCCTGCATTCCATACTCTTTTAGAATAGCTTTTGACCATGAAGTTACTCCAGTTTTGCAATGTAAATATGAGAGGAATTTTTGTGACAATTTATCAAGTCCGTTCTCTCATTACGGTCATTTTTCTGACATTTCATGTTTACCAAGGGATTAGGTACTGTAAATTTTAATCATCATTCAACAGTGACTAACAGCTCTTAGTGTTCAATAATCTGTTTAGCAGAATATAAGGAAGGAAGATTTGGATGACTTAAAACTTGTGTGCTGTATGGCTTGTATAATTCTTTTGGGCTGTACTGACAACAATAGTTTGGTAAACATGAGTTCTGTTCAGTACTGTCATGAGCAAAAGTTCACCAACCGTTCCCTGCCAGTACAGTAGGATCTCACCAATAACGCCTAATTGGTGCCAGAAAAATGCCGTTATTAGCGAAAACGTTATTTGCATGACATTAAAATACATGTATAAAGGGTTTATTGGTGCCACCACTCCAGGATTTTTATCCACTTTTCCCACCTGGAGTCTTTCTATCACTACTTTTTTTTAGCAGAAATAATAAGATTAGTTATTAAATCATCATGAGTAATATAAAACTCACCTTAACGGAGTTATGAGGTGTTTGGTATGATGATTGTTTTGAGGCTTGTGCATGGATGCTACTGCATCGTACCCCCTGACCCCCTGCTGGCCTCGTCCCCACTCCTGCCTCTCACGCCAGGGTCACCCACTTCCATCAACACTTCATCAAACCCCATAAAGTCAAAATCTTCAGAAAAGTCCCCAGTGTCATCATCTACTCAACCCTTCTCTGTTGTTCTTCCTCGGCTGGCTAGCTTTGTGAAAGAAAGTGAGTCATGAGTGACTGATGGTGGGCATTCACTTGATTGTGATACTGTTTCTGGTATTTTCTTGAAATCTGATTGACAAGTCCAACCATTAGTCATTAATTCTGATGGCTGCTCTCTCTCTGTCTCAGCAGACTTGAGTTGTGGCTGGAGTGCTGACCAGGCATGTTTAATGGTTGCCAATGTTGTATTATTCTAGGCATTGACAAAGAAATTTACGGCCTGTTGAATGTTACATTTCTTCCAGAATGCAGCAAGTCATTATGTTAGGGGTTGCAGGTATGCCAGGTAGAGCAGGTGAGTCATGTGGGGCTGTGGAGGGGGAGGCAGATTGTGAGTCAGGTAGGGCAATGGAGGTGGAGGGGACGGCAGTGGGCGAGTCAGAGGAGGATCCTCCATCTCCTTCTTGCTACTGCTCACATTTTCGGCAATTTCCTTCATCTTTTCTTGTTTGTCTGTTTCATTACTCATCTTTATATGGACATATTTGCACTATAACAACTTGGCATTCATGAAATAACCGTTATTCAAGTGAATCCAAATGTTATTATAGAAACTGGGTATCTATTCTAACTTACCGTTATTGCCTAAAACGTTATTGTCGAATTCGTTAATGGCGAGATCCTACTGTATTATTTTTAGGAACATTCTCATTCCTCGAACATAAGAACAGTATCCTTCCTCCTCATACTCTTTTGCTGTGTACTTTATACTGTAAACCTATCTACCCCATATATATATATAAATTTTTTGTATACTGTAACACCTTACATTGCCACACATGGCAGGGAAGTGTCAAAAAACTTTTGATGGCGTGTCCACCAGTACAGTGAAAACTCGATAGCAGTGGTAGTATGACAATCAAGTGCTGCATTATTTTTCCTGCTTTTTACCCTGCTATCAGTCATTATACCAGCATATATGTGGTAGTGCTGTTTGTACTGAATGTGTTCAGTTACATTCCTAATTTCATGTAGAAAAAAACAAAAACAAAATAATTTCTACTACAGTAATGTGCCTAAGTATGTTTTTGTAAGGATGCAAAATTTCCAAACATGTTTCAGTTACTGATGGCATAGTTACTCTGCACTGACAAACAGCAAAGAGGTAATGCTGCCTAAGGAAGGTTTAGTTTATACTGCTGTTTGATGTAATTCAATATGCATAAACCTTGCAATATACACCTAACACTTGTACTTTGTTCATAGTCTAGAATTGTCAAAAAATTATCATCCATATTGTCATTTACCCTGATAAATTTAGTACTAATTATATATATATATTTTTTCAGATCATAAACAGTGCAGATTATAGTGCTGGAACATTAATAACAATCACCTAAAACTCAGAAAGTTGTACCTCAAAAGCCAACCACGTAATATATGGTACTGGTCACCGATAAACTCCTCTTTCATCTTCAGTTCATCCTCTTCACTCCACACATTCACCAGGAAGACATCACCGTGTAAAAGATACCGTACCAGTCTGCAGATTAACCACCATATGCACTAGAGCGACACAATCTGAATCCGTTTATTTGTTCGATGATTCATTATCTGCACGGTTATCTTTTATCATTTCAGTTTCTGTTATTCTGTATTTGTGAGCATTAGAGTTGAACACATTGTTGACGTTGTCCTTTCAGTCATCTGGCAAGGATTCACAGTTTTTGTTCAGGTTCCAACAGTTTACACATCAACACATTTTGTTCAAGTAAAGCTAAGTTTGTGGTAGTTCAGTCCACTTGGCACATCACAATAGCCTAACTATTCTTGATATATGGCATACACCATCACACTGTCTTAATTATCACAAATTACGTACATATACACTTTTTCTTACACTGTCAGTATTGACCTGTTACATCATAGGCAGTGTATGATCCCAGTTTAAGGGGTAAAATATGTCTTCAGAATTGTGTTGTATATACAAGTCTTGTCATATCCTAAAACAGCTAAGTATCACAATGAGAAAAGGGGGCTATATTATCAAAACTGAGTGCACAAAGGTGCAGACAAGCCCTTATTTTTTAACGACAATTTCTGAAGCATACAATGATGACAGAACATGTCTGACTTTTTTGTATCACTGATGACTTAACTCTGTAATACAAGTTGCAAGTTGCACGCTGATCACACTTACAGTAGCTACAGGTGTTCCAGAAATAAGTATGAAAAATTAGGGGCTTGATTACACATCTGCTGGATGTAGGCTGATCACATTTAACTTATAAATGTTCCATGAATGACTAAAAAATATAGGGCTTGTTCACACAACTAAACAGTTTTAATAACATGGCCGAGAGTGTCATTCCAACCCCCGCTGAGGAAGTTATGGCACTAGGTATCAACGGGATGAGTAGCACCAAAACATCGCAAGTGACTAAACATCGGCGGGCAATATGGCCTGTGTGAAACGCCGCCTTTCTGGCCCATACAGTGGCCATGAAGTGTCTATTACTGATTGAGCTGTGAATGAAATGGAAAAACCCACCTGTTAAAGCAAAACATAAAGCACTATAACACGGTATCAGATTGCAACACAATGTATCCACTTATATGCAAATTAAAATATACTGTGTGTTTCAGGCTGGACTTGGGCAGCTGAGTGAAATATTATACCTGCTCTGAAAGCGAGTAAAAAAATAAGGCAAACAGAGATATCTACAGGCAGTCCTTGTTATAAGTAAGCGATGTGTTCTAAAATATCACAACTTTTTGCATACAATTCTACTATAAATTGAGGGGAAAATGGCAAATCAGCATAACAGAGAACACTGGAAACGTAATACTAGGCAGTTTTTCTATGAACTTAATAGAAACAAAAAGCAAAAAAAAAATCAACATATAACCAGGACTTTCTGTATACCTGTCTCAATTGCATGACCCATAAAAGGTCTGACTGGTAACTGTAATTGCCCACTGGATGTAGCCTCAGTTGAACAGCCAAGCAGTGAATTATGCCACTTCCCAGGAATGCCACATTTCCTTGTTTGTGGCTGTCATTGCTAGATGTGTAGAAAGTATTTGCTTTACTTATTTATTTATTTATTTTTTTATTTATTTTTTTTTTTTTAGTGGTCACAGCTTCAGCTCAAATTTGTCTGCTACTGGAACTGTAATTTGTGACAGATCTGACTTCAGAACTAGAACTGAAGATCACTTTACGATAGAAGAACTCTTTTTAAGCACAGTGACTGCTGCTTGAATGGTTTAAATACTCCATCGAAAAAAGAGGATGCATAAGCTTCACCAGCCAGTATTTTGAATCAATATTACAGTTGGCAAAACTTCTGGATATGAGCATCTTATTTAGCCACTGTACAGTAATTTAAGATGGTACTATGTGCTGAATCTTGGTCATGACCTAGAAATTGAAGATGGTGTCTGAGTCTAGGTCAGCTCTGAGGTGTCCATTGCCGTATGACCCGTGGCTGGAGCGCTTGATGGTGGCAGTGTCGAATTCTTTGAGAGGCAGGTTGGTGATGGCTGCCCTTAATCCACTCTTGATGCTGCCATTCTTAAGGCTCCCACTGGGTGACTGACCCCCCTTCTTCTTCCACTCTGCCCCTGGTACACTAACATAGTGATTGGGTTTGGCAGAAATATAATGCGGGGATGATGGCACCCGCCGTCGTTTCCTCCGTACAAAAATATGATACGTCACCAGCCCACCAAGGAGAGCCCCGGCAATGAGGCAAGCCAGGCAGGACAGCACCATGGCTTGAACTGACACCCCACCACCTTCACTGCCACCTCCTCCAACACCAGCAGTCTGGATGGTTGCTTCCATTACAGTCAATTCAGCTGGTGAATAAATTGTTTTTTTGTTAACCTTCTGCATACTGTACATCAATCAACTTTTCACACAATATTTCAATTAATTTATGATCAGTGAAGTACAAATGTTTATCATAATTCATGCATGTATTTTGAAGGTAACATTATACAGTACAGTATTTTGTTTCAAAAACGGATGATCTGGTTTGTACCTTGAAACTAAACTTAAATTCAGTTGATTTGCTTGATATACAAACTGAAACAATTGAAGCACAACAGTCAAATTAGGCGAAGAAAAGGCTTAACATGAACATTCCAAGATTAACAATGAAATGGTAACAGCCAATCCCATATCACCCCATACAAGATGTACGTTCTGAGACAAAAGTTCACCACTGCCTCTACTTGACACTTACGGCAGGTCCATCACAATCCTCCCTGACACTTCATATAATAGAAAATCATCTACAGGCAGACAAACATGTGAAGTATCTCTCAGAGTACAGTGTTAATCAGAGGAGTAAAGTGAAAAAAATAAGAAGTGCAATCTGACTGTACTTTATTGAATTATAAAAAATAGAAAACTGAAAAAAAAGAAGGAAAAGAAAAACAGAAGATCCCCCCACAAAAAAAAGTTATGGATGGAAAATACGAAGAGAAACAGAAAAGGTGAAATATCAGGGGAACATTATGTTCTTATCTGTACTTCATGAAAATACCAAAGATGAGGCAAAGCTTACGTTCAAGCTGTGAGCATGACTCCCGCTGTATGTCAAGACCCCGGCACTGGCTGGGTTCACTTGAGAGGCAGCGGCGAGACCTGGAGCGCTCCTCATTACCACCACCATTACACTCCGACCACAGGGACCATGCACCCCATCCCTCCTCGCCTGGGGAGGGGGGAGGTAAGTCACACATATTTAGGTTTGAAATTTGTTGATGGATGGATGGTTACTCATTCATCCATCATCTAATCCTATGTTGCCCCATGAGGATCATAGGAACTCGGAGCTAGGGAAGTTTGTCCTGACAATTAAGATGAACATGACCAGCCTTATCCATCCCTAAGTGGCATTATATGAACAATAAACCCCAACCACCCCTTGGATATAAACTTTCACCGTGTCCATCCAATTGGAGTGCCTTAATTAACCACTAAACCACCAGGTGCCATAATTTGGTAACAGTATATGGTTACCCAACCAGAGTAGTGCCTGGTTTCCTAGTGTACGGGAAACTATTTGGCTTGTCACTCAGTGCAAGTCACCTGTAGCCAGAAGGAAGAGGAAAGAAAGACAGAAGAGGATGGAAGGAAAAGAGGAATGGGCAGTCACACGGGCACAGCACTACATCGAGTGAGTTGGTCATCATTAAGTTATGCAATAGTTGTGGGATTTATTACAGTGCTAAGATGATTAGGTTAAAGAAGTTCACAGCCTTAACCATTTCACTCCATTGATGTATTTTGTACTACATTTTATTCCTTCCACCAAACAATTATATTGAGGTTTGAAGGGAATTTTTAAAATGGAGGATGTAGACATTGCCTTCATTAACCCATTCACTACTAAGGGTCTTCCCTACATGGAATTAAATTGTCTGATGGTAGCAAGAATAAGGTAAATACAATAAATACCTCACTGGATTGGTAAGGTTAAAGCTCATGTTCCCCCCGAGCAAGACGGACCATCTTGAGAGCAAGTCATACAATAGAAAAATGGTCATTTTGTGGAACCTGGTACAGCTAAAACTTGATCTGTACTTGTGTCCTTCTAACATATTTGGTCATATGAGGATGATAAAGTCTGTTTCCCCATCCCTTTCACAATGTTGAATATTAAAAAATTTATTTTTGTGGCCAGCTTACGAGAGATCCCTCCAACTGATGATGTAATGTACAATCTCCATCAACCCCTTCAATACAATGATTTTAAAGTTACTTTTGTTATTACCATATGATTTTATTTGGAGGCACTCACCATCCACTCACTTGATGTAGTGCTGCTTTGGGTGTCTGCCCTTTCCTCTCTTCCGTCCTTCTTCTGTCTTTCTTTCCTTCAGTCTTTCCTCTCTTCCGTCCTTCTTCTGTCTTTCTTTCCTTCAGTCTTTCCTCTTCCTTCTGCCTACAGGTGACTTTACACTCCCTCTTCTGTCTTCTTTCCTTCACTCTTTCCTCTTCCTTCTGCCTGTGGGTAACTCTACACTGAGTGACAACCCAGATGGTTTCTTGTACACCAGGAAACCATTTACTACGCTGGATGGTAACCATATAATCAAATTACGGCGCCTGGTGGTTTAGTGGGTAATTAAGGCACTCCAATCAGATTGAGCCTGTGTAGGTTTATATCCAAGGGGTGGTTGGGGTTTATTGCTCATATAATGGGATACAGGGATGCGTGAGGTTGGTCACTCTCATCTTAAATGTCAGGACCAACTTGCCTAGCCCCTGGTTCCTACACTCCGCATTAGGTGGCACAGGATTGGATGATGGATGGATGGACAGAATGGACCCCTCACATTGACATATATACTGTATATTCATTCTATATGGTAGGTTCTCCTTGCTTTAACTAAGCTATCCTTTCTTTTCTTTATACCTCCAGCCAGCTCTTACTTAGCTATGCATAATTTGTCTGTACAGTATTTTAAGTCCTCCTGTTCGAGCCCCTTATAGCTTTCAATACCACAGACTCCCTCAAAATCTGACACTCCTGCTCCCCACATGAAGAATCCGTATACTAACCTGGGCAGACTTCATTGTGGCAGGTCTGGTGTGAGATGCTGTGGCCAGGGCACACAGCAGACGGGTGTGCTGGCATGGAGGGGTGGGAGGGAGAGAGGCAGGTGCGTTTGCGAGTCTGTCGGCCCGATCCACATGAGGCAGAACATGCACTCCATGCACTCCAGCAACCCCACACTCCTAGGTTTGGGGGAAGACTTGTGTCAAGTGTTTTTTTTTTCTAGGGTAATGGAATATTTCTACAAGCTAACTGGGAGTCTGTTATGATGTGGCAGGGGTAAACCAGCTCTGCTGTCGGGCCCTGCTGCGGATGTCACTGATTGCATTGCACAGTTGACCCTTGTGCGGTGTGGTGCGGTGAGGATCTGTCCCTTCTCCCCTTTGGGGCTAAGATGCGAATTAATGTGTTTGAATGGATGAGTAAATGGGGAGTGTGTCGTCCTGTCTTGGCTACCTCCCTTTCCTTGGGGGAAGCAGCCTAGGTATATAGATAGATATAGAACTGGGAAGTGTAATAAGCTGTAAAGTTATGGCCTGAAATAGGATACCAATGATAATATCACACTATCATGATTACTGATGAAGAAAACCCAAATTGTCTGCCAATGGGTTTTCTTCAAGAAATAGGACAGATTGAGAAAATAAAGGTTCGGTAAAGTTTTTAAAAATTTACTGCAACTTATTTCGGGCGTGTCAAAACTGCTGTGCTGGTAACCTATCTCTGGCATGCAGTACTTAAAAGTATGATGATTACAACTTAATTTCTCACAATAACATGGAATTTATCTTGCATGAACCTAGTGCTGTCTCAAGTTTTATTTACTCACCAACACAGGGTTGTTGGTTGCACGGTCTCTCAAGTGATGCCATGCCACTGCAGGACCCGGAGTCACAGGAGCGTTGTCTGATTTGCTTACCTCCTCCACACGGCTGGTCACACTTGCTCCACTCTCCCCACTCACTCCATCCACTGGTCTTTGAACCACCACACCACCCATCTTGGCATGTTCGGTCTTCCTGTCTCCAACCCCCAGTATGCAGTGGATCATCCCGGTCTCCAGTTGCGATGCACTCTGCTCTGAATCGTCTCTGAACAACTGAAGGTCCTCTGCTTGAGTTAATAGCCAGCCAAGGTGTCCAGGAAGTGTATTTGCGAATCTCTGGACAGGGCCAGTCAGCACACTGTTCAATGTCTTCATCACATCCAGCACACTGTGCTCCACCATTCCTCGGGACAGGGCGGGTGCATGTTCTACTGCGTCGACGCACACCAGATCCACAAGAAGCAGAGCACCTGCTCCATGATCCCCACTCACTCCACCCACCATCCACTGGTAATGCAGTGTAAGCTGGAACAGGCATAAGACAAGGTCAAAGGGTCATATTAGATTCACTTTTCTCATTCATAACTAGCTAGATGCAACTACGGCAATATATTGCTAGAAAAGTCCAGATTTTTATATGAGACTGTTCCTTGAACAATCAACAATGAATTAAAAGTACCATATAACTGGGTGTCTTTATAAAGAGTTTAATTTTTTAAGCTATATTGCAGATACAGAATGAAGGTTAAAAGCTGATGCTGAGTACACTACTGGTGTTTAATCCAGTGGCTTGTCAATGTATGTTAATATGAAGTCAACAAACATCATACTTTTCTCTGAAGTAAGGGCTTGATGTTAGGCTACTATAGCCAAGAACATTTAATTTTAGAAGAATGACCTACATCCTTGGCAACATGAAAGAAAATATCTGATCACTTCTTGGATTTGAGCAGGAGAGTATAAAGCACAGCTTTCACCAGCCAGTCTCTACCTACCAACAGACCAATAGGTGTCCCATAAAATTAATTCAAATCCAATTCTTCCATAGGGCGAGGTGATCAGTCCAGAATTTTGTGGTAAGAATGGCCAGTGGCTCACCCATCTGGTATTATGAGAGTAATAAACCCCAACCACTCCTCTAATTAAAACCTTTATGGACCACAGCTGGTTGGAGTGCCGTAATACACCAGACCATCAGATATCAACAAATTAAGTAGGTAGGCAACTGAACTTACATGGGCAGTGAGGAAGGGAGTGGCAGTATATCTCTGTGCGCTCCTGCCCAACACACACCCTGCCTCCATGACGAGGTTCTGGGTTTGAGCAGGAACGCCGGCGGGTCTTGACAGCAATGCCACACGTTGCTGAGCACTGTGACCATGATGACCAACTTGTCCAGCCTCCATGCACTGTGCAGTTAGCAACCTGAGGGTACACATATACAAATAAATATTAGCTACAACATCACTAACCCATTTGGCCCTATGGTATCCTCATCTTCATTACCATCATGATCATAATCCTGACCTTATTTTCTCACCTAAGGATAGGGTTAGGTAAGATCCTAAAGCAAGGAAAGACAAAGTATGAAATCAGGGGAACTATCAATAGCATGTCCAGTAAGATGTACCTGCAAATCCTTCACACATCAATCCGGTTAGCATCAGACAGTTTTCTTCAAATTGGGAGACCCTTCAAGCTGAAGAATTCAAGACGAATTTCCACTAACCTGTCTTTCACTAGACACAGTTGTTTACACAGTGATGGCATGTATTCTGACTGAGCTGAGGATAGGGGGATTGGGATTTAACAATATCAGCATGAAAATAGCTTTCCTTTTTGAGGATTTTTTGGGTTGCTGTCCTCATATAAAGCATGGCTCACATGTATTGTTTGTATTACAGTTACACAAGTTGTATGAGTTCCTATAGGACTTTAACTATCATCATCCGGCAGCAAGAATAAACAGCCTGCACCTCAACAGCTCCCCACCCCCCAGCAAACACACATTACACACCTCTGTGGTGGATCCGACGCAAGGTTCCCCTCCTCGTGCAGGTTGTGGAGAGTTGCAGGATCGGTGACGACAAAGGCAGGAGTCCCCAGAGCCAGACTGCAGGCAGGTAGACCATCCAGACCACCGACTCCATCCACCATCCACTGTGGGTAGGAGATGGAATACAGTGTACTCACTAGTTTCGCGATATATACTTTTGTGAATAGCAGTTTCACGATGCAAAGGAATGTTCCTCTTCAAGAAGTCTTGCGACTCGACTGAGAGTTTGGCGACTCCAGGTGGCGAATGATCGCACGTATACGCATCTCCTGTCACTTGTTCACAGCCACCGCTGCCATGTTTGTGACATCATATTCCGTTGTACTGCTGTGATCTCATACTCAGAAATTTCTTGAATCTTCAGTTCGTGTGTTGTGTAACATGTTTCACAATTACATAATGAGCAACTGCAGCGCTGTGGGTTCAAGGAAGGGCAATGGTACCTGGGAATACTGTAAAGGTGTGAGGAAGAAGTGGTGGTGTGTGGGCTCAACAGTGGTGGCGTGGAGCAGAGAAGGGGCAAGTGGTAACTAACCACTGCTCCCAGCCTCAGAACTCACCTTCAAGCCACATCAAGCAGTTCAGCCTATGTGTCAATACAGTAGTAGTAAAGTCTTTAGTATTAAGGTTCAGTAATATAGATTAACTGTATGTAATTTATAGTAGGGTTATTGTGTCATTAATAAGTAGCTAAGGGAAAATGAGGTGGCTGACCCTGGAACCAATTACTTATTACAAGTAAAGTTTATGCATGAGTATGCGAATTTTACTTTTGCTATGTGATTGTGGTACCAATTAGGCAGAAAACTAGTGACTGCACTGTACATACAGTATATGGTTTTAGCATAAGAATGAGACTGGAAGTCTGTACTGAAGAAGGACAGCTGGAAGTACTGGGAGCTAAAGCAAGGACAAGGTGGTGTACAGGGCCAGATCCAGCACTTTGAAAAAAGGGGAGTGGAGATTCCTGGCAGAATTACCCCTAAATGCACTTATGGAATAAAAGAATGAAAAATGCCCATTTATTTGTTTTAATCATAGGAGAACAATAGTATTGTCAAGTGCATATATTTTGGTCATTAACACTGTTCTTTTATTACAAGTAATCATTAGTCTGCCTAAAATAGGGGACCATAAGCCTCCATCCTAAATCCATGTCTACTGTAGTGTATACAATACAGTATTTGGCTTTTGCATGACTGTGAAAGACTGGCATGAAGGATGACTGAGAGTGGGGTGGCTAGAAAAAGAAAAGGTATGGGAAGGACAAGGTACAAAGGAGAGCTGTGTTTTGCACAACAAGGGGTAATTATTGGTTATAAGGGTTTATTGGAGTAAAGTAAATGGAACAGGGAGACCAATGTCAGAGTAAAGTGAATATTATAATGTATGTTCTGTGGGAAGACGGAACAGAAGGAAGTAGGAAACATGTAGTAATGGTGATGATGATGATGATGATTGATTATGATGATGATGGACAGTGAAGATGGAAAAGGTGGTGATAACAAAGATTATGATGAAGATGGCATTGACAATGATTTTATGACTTGCCCTAACTGGACCTCACCTGGTTCAATCTGACGCGGACAGTCCATGACCCCCTGTACCCATGAGGCAATGAAGGGGTTACGCCCAGGTGATGGAGAGCACTGGAGTAGACCCTCGTTCCACCCACAGTAGGGGTCCCGGGCAGCCAAGCAGGCAGCACGAGTATGGTACCGACCACAGCGATGGACAGGCATGCGCAATACCTCATCCTCAGTACCCAGGTAGAGAGAGTCCTGCACACACACACACAAATGAGTTATTTAGAATTGGAACTGATTTTGGACTGGCATGGATCACCATACTGAATTTATTTTACTGTAATGTGACCAAGAATCTAACCCCTTTCAGCTCTGCTGATGGCCAGACATATAATAATCAGATTGGAGGGTTGATTCCACTAATAACCGAGGACACTCACTCCTACTTCATAACTAAGAGTACCAGGTACAGTAACTGAATTTCATGCAACCACGACTTAATATTCTACACATGTGAGAATGCCTCAATCACTGGGTGAAAACAAACTGACTACTGGCTGTATATGGTTCAATTGGATTATTTTTCCTAGGGTACTGTTGCTCTGTCTTGATCTGGACTGAGGTGGGATGAGATATTTTGGGTTGTTTAACTCACATCCTGAGAAGTTTCCCAGTGATGAATACTGTACAATCATTTGGCATTAGCCAATGTTAAACAGATAAGCCATACCTTGAAGAGTAAGGGTTAGTTGTTATGATTTACATTAAGTTGGCTGGTTTGGGTTTGAGTCCTCTGTTGAGATAAGTCAGAGTGGGTTGTTTGCATGAGACTGGCTTACAGTAAGCAATGTTGTTTTTGGATGGGTTGGTCTAGAATAGATTTACATTGTCTGAAGCTGATAAAGTTGGGTATATTTGGATTAGGTTGCTGTGGCATGTATGTAATGACTTCACTGCCCGGCCCTTGTATTGTACACAACCTTCTATTTTTCATAGCACAAGAGGAATGAAAACTGTACCTAGGGACTAACTTCTGTGCTTGACAACCTCCACCAGATTAAAGAGCTGAATCTCCCAAATACTGGTTGTCTGATGTTCCTACTGAAAAATAGTGATAAATAAACAATCTGAACGGCCAAAAGTGTACCCTGTATTGTACTGTCAACTCACTGTGTCTTTAAGCAACTTGAGGGTGTAGATGGTGGCTGTGGTGTTGCGTGGAAAGGGATGAAGAACCTCAAGCAGGCACACTCTCTGTGGAGGCCCAGGCACCACACTGAACTTCCTCACCACGCCACTGGAGTCTGCCACAAACACCACATGCACACTACCACTTTGACGGGTCCCCACCACATCCACTGCTACATGGGTTAGCCTGAAAATGAAAACAAGCAAAAAGGATGGGTGCGTATTTCAGATATAAATTTTTGAAGTCAGTTAAAACTGACTGAATTCTGTCATCTGTTCAAGGGATGTTATGGCAGACAACCACTGTGGGGTAAAGATTTGAGGAGGGGAGGTTGTACGATTTACACCTTCCTTCACAAATATATTGTGATTCTTTTTCTTAATATACAACTCTACTGAAGCCTAAAGGACAGTACTTCCCTAATAGATAATTTTAGTCAATATGGGTCTGTCAAAAACAGTTTTACTTATTACTGATGTCAGATCTATTGAAATCTGTATATTACCTCTGGTTGTCAAGCAAGTAGAGTGGATTTGGAGTTTGTGGGAGTACTGGCTGATCCATTAGCTGGAATTTGTTGGCTGCTAGACTAGCCTCGCGGTTACTCCCGCCTGAGTTCTGACAGTGAAAATGTGCACTGTCAGCTGTAACAGGACCCCAGACTGAGGATGGAGATGGCTGGTATTTGAAGGCACCATCAAAGGAAGCATTTACAGCACTCATGTTGAAAAGACACACTGCAGACCCCATGAGTCCATTTCTGTAAAGGCAAATTGCATGACATACATTATAATGTGGTAATGGTAATAATCTTATGAGTTTTACTTCACAAAGTAAAGGCGAATATCAGAGTTTAAGTAGTACTGAATGTTAAGTTTCATATATAGCATAAGTATTGGTATATCTTTAAATGTTGTGTTCTAGAAGGTACTCATAAACTACAGTACTGTCCTTAAAAAAAATGAAAATCCTGAATTTTATTTAATTACAAAATTTACAATACTTGTGTTTTCCTAATGCCAATCATAATTTTGCTGAAAATTAAAACCACCATCAAACAAAACTGAGTCCACACCTGCACAACAGTTCCCATAAAAAACAGCACACAAACCTATCTTTACATTAAAGCTTTGGAGAAACCTCTAGTAGTAAAGTGGTTAAAAAATTTCCAAAGTTAAATACAGTACTGTACTCTAATGCAATTTAGAGATGGTAAGAGTAAAATACACACTACATCACTGGATTGAAAGGGTCAAACAATAAAAATTAAATGTTTTAACATAATTGCTCAGCCAACAATGTCACTCACTCAGCAGTAGAGAAGACTCCATACAGAACCTGCTCCCTGGGTAGGTATGTAAGACTCTGAACATAATCATAACGGAAGGGCACTTGTCCTGGTACAGTGCAGGACAACTGAGCTTTGAGAAAAGTGGTCCAGTACCCACGCAGGCTATGTGTTCCACCGGAGTCGTTTTTGCATACACGACCTATTCTTGATGTTACACGCTGGGGAGAAACACTGCACTGTACTGTAGGCCTACTGCATTACAAGTAAAAGAAGGAATGACAGTATCAGATAATGCCATACTATCTCCTTTGAGATGTAGGAGCAGAGGCTAAGCTATCATAGATGATTAACTATTTTTCTTGACAGCATTCTATCTACCTATCTATAGCCAGACGCCACAATCACTTAAGAGGTGGCCACAAACAAAACGCCTCCACGTCACCCTGTCCCTGCCATTTCACTGCCCTCCATCCAGCTCAACCCGCTCCTCTCTCATATACCTCTCCACTCCATAACTAGATCTCATCCTCGGTCTCTCCCTCCTTCAACCCTCCCCTTCCACCTCACTCATTTACACTCGCCCTGCTAGCATCTCTCTCTCTCTCTCTCTCTCTCTCTCAACATGGCTAAACCACCTCAATGTATTTCTCCTGATGCTTTCTATCACCTCCACACCATAACACTCCTTCATTTCCTCATTTGTCAATCTGTCTCTCCATGTAACTACACATGCTTCTCTTTAACTAATTTCCACTGCTCTCACTATTGACTTGTCCTTCTAACAAGGTCCAACCTTCACCTCCATGCATTAGAGTTGGTATCACCATACTGTACTATCACACACCATCTTTTCTACTTTCTTGCTCACTTCCATTCCTTACCACTGCTTTCAAGAACCAGCAATTTTTCTTCCTTGTTGTACCCTTTCGTGCACTTCATCCTCTAAACTTCCATCCTTAATCATCACACTACCCAAGTACTTACATGCACACACATTTTCCATTTACTCACCATCCAACCTCACTGTACATTCAGTGACTCCATTTCTCACGAGGAGCACAACTTTACTCTTCCCTGCATTCACCTTTAGATACCATTTCTTACAGACTCTCCCATACTCATTCACCAAGCCTTGCAATTCCCCTTCGTTCTTACATAACAGTACAGCATCATCTGCAAACAACATCTCTTTTATAACTCTATCCATATAAACAGTATAAACAGAGTAACCTAGGAGAAATGACACATTCTTGTTTCAGTCCAACATTCAAATACAAATCTTCACTCAGTTAACAGCATTACATGACTGAAAAACCTCTTATCCCCTCGGGATCGAACCTAAACAAGGATGTCACTCCAAGTGGGGCATTCTGACCACTAATCATCAGGCAAACAGTGAAAATGTTAATTACTGCATGTATTGCATAATCTTGTGGCACATCCAATGAAGCAAAATGAATACATCCAAGATAATGAACTGTGGAATGACAAAGCTATAAGATATATGTAAATACATAGGCTGAGCAAGTAGGCATAAGACCACATTCTTTTGCAGTTTCCTTTTGTTTTTTTTTTTTTTTTTTTTTTTTTTTTTTTTACGTCAGCTCCTCGTGAGATTCTTGAGTATTTTCTGACTGCGTTTTCAAGTTTCGATGTTTTCACTTCGTTAAATAATGATAAGCGTTTAAAAAGCGGTGTTCGCTTACAATCCCTAACTGTGTCGAAAACAGACGGACACCATCCTAGTGACCTTATAGAAAGAGATAAGGGATCCAAAAGAAAGAGAAACTGGACAGGCAATATTTTCAGCTGCTCGCAGATTGGTTGGCTGACATCGCGCCAATTTTTTGAAAAAGACTCAACCCTGGTGCTGGCTGACTGCATCTTCGTCTAAAATTTATCTCATCATCTACTGTACAACATGATTGGCTGATAAATAAAATGTCGCTTTAATTGTAGTATAGTTTGTTAATTTGAGCTACTGAAGATTTTTTATTTTAGTATTCATCTCTACATATGGATTTTACTTGAAAGTACACGTAAATACCGAGATAATCGCCGAATTGTAATATTGACAAACCAGACTGTTGGTAGCCGTGAAGGGGGAGGTAGTGTAATTCTTTTACTGGTGCTTTTTTTTGCCCTTGTTAATGGTTGCTTTTGCTGCATTTGGGTGCAATAACATTCGTGGACCTTCTGTGCGTCTTCTTTGACTACTTGTGATCCAGCAAGAAGGAAATTAAGGCGAAGAGAGCAAACTTGTCTGCGAGCGTCATCGGCTTTGCTAGGTAGGTTTTTATGTATTTTACATTTACGAAAAGAGTTGTTATACCATAATATACACTGAAAGAAGCAGTGTGAGGATACAGGATATTTTCATAAATGGAATGGATAAAAGGTAGATTATATGCTGGACCCTGTGTTTAAAATTCACACTTCCTCTTTACGTGCAGTAAAATGAAGTGTTTGGTTGGTGAGAGACCTTTGTCTGCATTTAGTCTAAGATACTGTATACTATACATATCAAGCATACTAATGATGGGTGTATATACGGCTAAGGCTTTCTTGTGAGAAAAAAAAAAATCACATCCAGGTACCGTAATGATTGATTGTAGATCCTAATCTGCAGCAAAGAAAAAAATGGGCATTATTGCAGTTTCGGACAGTCACACCCCTTACTTAGGTTAGTTAGGTTAGGTTATCTGTTGGGGTAGTTAGGTTTGATCGGTTAGGTTAGTTTAATTAGGTTAACTTGGGTAAGGTTAGATTCGGTTAGAAACAAAATCAGAGGTATAACTTTAGAAGTAACCAACGTTACCAATTTTCATTATATTACGTCCCTGAACTATTCTAACTAAGACTTACCCTTTAAGCCTAGTTTCAGTTGGGGGAGCAAATTTTGTAGGGATAGTCATATAGTGACTTAGGTTAGGCTGTCGCTCAGTAACGGATGAATGTTGCGCCATATTGGCTGGTGCAGGCGTGTGCATTCGGTCTATGTCAGGCTCTAGATCAGGCCTAGGTTAGGTTAGGTTAGGTTAGTTTGGGTTAGTTTAATGCAAAATAGTGTATTTTTAATTAATCTTGATCTTGATTTTGGGGGATAAACCCACTTTTGGAAATCTTACTCAAAATTCCAAAAGGGGGATTTTCCCCAAAAAATGAGGGTCAAAACTAATTAAAGCACAGTATTTTGCATTGGAAACCATAAAAAAAAAATTAAAGAAAACGTTGGTTACTTCTAAAAATTTACCAAATCAGAATAACCCTGATCCCCAAAATGCAAATTTACCCAAAAATGTATCTGTTTAATACTAGCTTCTTGTTAACTATATTAGTTACAAGAAAGAAATTGTAGTGTATCTGTTCACTTGATGTATCAGATCTCTGCTCAGAAACAGAAGCACATCTGCAAGACCTGTGCTGATTTAATATTGAATAGCCTCTCAGTAATGGAAAAACTTTGTGAATCTACACTGGATAACATTTTCATTAAATGTAATAACTCCCAAAAGCCATGATGTTGACGACTCAATAAATATAAGGTAATATTTTTAGTCAAAGATGTCACTGTCATGCCAAAACAATATCTAGGTGAAGAAAACATCCCCCCCCCCCCAGATTAAGAGTAGTGCATGCACTATAGTGATTGAAATATGTGGAACACCAAATAGGCCTACGAGACTTGTAATCAACTGTGATAGATAATATTGGGTCTAATCTTGTAATACGTGAAAACCGACGGACGCCACCTTAGAAGCCATTTTTGAACGAAATTACTCATCAGTGCCATTTTTCAAAACCTAAACTTTCGTATCCTGGCACAGCCATATTTATCCTTACCTAACCTGACAACCTATTTTATGCAAGCCTAACCCAACATCCTAACCTAACCTAAATCTGTCACACTTATGTAGCTGTACATTCCATGTCTATTGATAGATTCTCTTCATACTCGAATACGCCCATCTGTACACGTTTACACTGACTTTTTTTTTTTTTTTTTTTTTTAAGAGATGGTCCTGTTTCCTTAAGAATTACCTATGGTTGGGCTAAGTTACTTAAGTTTAGGTTACGTGTGGATGAGTCAGCACCGGTAAAGGTAACTTTGGGTCAAAAATGGCGTTCTAAATGATGGCGTCCGTCTGTCTTTGGCGCTGCGCACCGTTGGGGATTAAACAACGACCGCTTTGAAACGCTGTTCACCAGTATTTAAAAAAAAAAAAAAAAAAAAAAAAAAATGAAATGAAATCGCACAGAAAATACTCATGGTAAACAATGAAGGGCTTTGGTAAAAAAAAAAAAAAAAATGAAAAATGAAAACTGCAATATAAGGTCCCATATATCCACGAAGATTACCGACAAAGTACTGAGAGAAATGGAAGCTCGAAGTGATGAGTGCAAAAGAAACTTCGAGACTCTGAAATGATGCACGAACACTGCTGATATCCCAACAGAGTTATGGTAACATTAACGATGGCACTGCAATAGTTCCCTCACAAGAGTTCCTATTAAAAAAAAAAAAAAAATGTACTGTGCCCGTGCTGTAAAGCAGCTTACCTTGCCACAGTTTAGGTTTTCTACTGCAATCTCCCTGAAGACAAAGTAAACGAAACCCGATGCTTCAAAGGACGTGATGAATTTTGGAGAGGAGAGCCACTTAAGGTCGTACTTATGAGTCCGAAGGGTAACTCCTGGACCTAATGATCGCATGAACGCTGAGTCCTGGCCTGTGGAAATAAGTTAGAATGAGAATTCTGTTGTATGAAAAATAAAACATGCAACGTTTTGGGCTGTACAGTATTACAAAATATTGAACCTTTTCCCAGTAATGTGAACCAGAATGGCTTAGTGGTTACTGCATTTGTCTCTTAATCTGTGTGTCCTGAATTAGGGATTTAAATCATAGGCACACGGTGGACATTTTAGTGGTTGCTGGTACTATGTCTTTCCATATTCAAGCAAATATTAATACACTGCTGGATCATACTGATGACATACGCAAACTATGACACAAAAAAATGTAGCCTATACAACATGCAGTGTTCTCACTAGAAACATCCCTTCCTTATTCATACATGGCCGGCATGAGCAAGTTAATTCTGGTTATCACTCTCCAAAGAAGTCTGTACAAAGCGGACCTCAAACAGACTAATTCAGATAGGCTGACCACAGATACTGATACAAGACTGATATACTGTACAGAATGCAGAGAAGGGTAAAGCTAGTTAAGTATATACATTACAATTTTTTTCCTTACTACCAAACATTGCATCTTACAAATGACCGTATACTACTACTTGTAACTGAATGCTGTCCAGTGTAAAAAACAAAATAAATAAATAAAATAGAGCTGTTACTTCAGTATTAATTTTGTAACTACTGTACCTGTGAGCTGATCAGGGTATGTGTACCCGTAGCCCCACAATACTGTATATTTTAGTCAGTCATAACAAGTGCGGTGCGACCCAACCCACCTGAGAAATCCGCTGGGGTGCCGACATACAACGCCCCTTCTGAGGTCAGCAGGGAGGTGGCTGGCTGAGTGGGGTCAAAGGGGCAGCGCGTCACCCCCTTCTTCCAACTCTCAATGTGGTTGATGTTGGACAGGCTGGAAGTGAGAGAGACGCGAGATGAGACAGACTGGACGTATGCAAGAAAACTGGAATATGAAGAACTGGATGTATGCAAGAAAATTTAGAAATTTAAAGAATTGGATGTATGCAAGAAAAGAGGAATTTAAAGAATTGGATGTATGCAAGAAAAGAGGAATTTAAAGAATTGGATGTATGCAAGAAAAAAGGAATTTTTGGATGTATGCAAGAAAAAAGGAATTTAAAGAATTGGATGTATGCAAGAAAAGAGGAATATAAAGAATTTTACGTACGCAAGAAAAGAGGAATATAAAGAGAGGAATACCGGTATAAAGAGTTTTACGTATGCAATAAAAGAGGAATATAAATAATTTTACATATACAAGAAAAGAGGAATATAAAGGATTTTACGTATGCAAGGAAAGAGGAATATAAAGAAGTGACGGATAAACAGTAAAATGGCGTGGAGAGAGAGAGAGAGAGAGAGAGAGAGAGAGAGGGGGGGGGGGAAATATGGGAGTAAGTTTGACAAGGCGAACATAAAGAGATTAGTAGTGATATAAAGCAGGATTAGTTGCGAAATTAAGGAAGATTAGACATAGTGTGATGAGGAATGGAAGATGGTGGTGGTGAGGCGAGAAAAGTGGTGACGAAGTGTGGGAAAATTATGAAAAATGAGATGTCAAGCTTACGACGTGAGGTAAAATGAGAGCTGCAACAATGAAGGATTAGCAGCGTGATGGAGAGGATGTGGTAAGTTCTGTTATCATTTACCGCACCCCATTCTGATTAACTAATAATTGCTAATCATTATTTCCGCTAAGTCTAAAAGAAATTAATTACTTTTCACTCGCTAATGAATAACCCTGGAGAGAAAAGGTCTCCAGGAGTTAGGCTACTGAGAGACGTCATTGTTACTTTCCCCACTTAGTCTCTCCTTCCCTGTTCCTCTACTCCCTCATAATTAACCCCTTAAGTACCTGACGTGTTACTCGGTTTATTCTTGCTATTACAACATGATTTTATTCAACTTTGAACACTAGCGGTGAAGGTGTTCATGAAATCTTTATCTGCTCTCCCCCCTCACAATTAAAAGTTTAACGACGAGGCAGCAGGAATAAAACAAGCATATAAGTAGCCTACGAGGTGCGGAAACATAAAGGACCTAATATCAAGCTTTACCAAATTCTTCAGGCGCTGAGCAAATTGTTTACGACAAAACTTAATGAGTGCATGACGGACACCCACGTTCCTAGAGATGCTTCCACATCTAATGAAGTGTATGTCTTCTTACAGAAGGGATTAACAGGCATCTTATTCTCATACATTTTTTCCTTCATATGTTACTCACCAATTTCTCCCTCTGGACTAATATTTACAGGAGCCTAAAAGTTATATACATGCTGTCAGAGTTAGTGAGGAGCCGCACCACCGCATTTCCTCACAAAGGTTTACGAAATACACAGGTTGGCTGCCATTACACACTGAATTAAAGGTCTTCAACCCAGCCATTTCAACACGATGATGTACTTTTGTAGTTTACTGACATTATTCGTACTACTAACAGACGATTTTATTCATCTGAGGAAAACCCTTGGTGTTCAAAAGAGTTAATGAAAGGTATACGGTACGTACTCCCCCCCCCCCCCCGTGTTCCAAAACTATATCCAAAGCTGAATAGAAAAAAATACAGGGATCATCATCATCATCATCATCCCACCTTTTTTACTAATGGGGGAACCATTCAACAGCTCGCCTCAAGAAATGGGCCACACACCCATTCATTCACTATTCAAGTCCCTGGAATATCCTGCTTCCATTTCCACACGTTGCTTCATAATTAACTGTATGTGAGGGTTAGCAACAATACCATGAAAACTACGTCCTGTGGTTGAAACGGCTAAGTGACCCCACCCGTGACTCCAAACACGGACTTCGTGATTAAAGGGGTGATTTACCAACAAGGCCTCCGAGTTGCTTTAAAGATTTCACATTACAAGTCACATTCCTCTCGATCTCACTCACCTTCGCCATGTACAGAGTGGACTGAAGGCATTAGTTCCGCATACAAGGACCTTTCCGTGGTGGACGTGCAGTACCCTCACGAAGTTATGGCACGCGTCCTGAGACTGGCCCTTCAGCGTGCACATTCCCACCGTGCTCTTGTTGGACGCCCAGTCTGACGCCTCCAGCAGCTGTAGGCCCTTCAGGCTGAGCCTGAACACGCGATTTCTGTTGTCAGGGTTGAGAAGATTTGTTTGGATGATTTGATTATGCCCAGAATAAACACCTAGACATAATAACTTAAGGCTAAACAGTACCGGTATTGTGAATACAGTAAAAATACAGGCCTACATAACCAAAATTGTGCTAAAATACTGACTACACTAATAATGAGTAAATAGGGAGCATTCAGAAAGTGCAACACCTAAGCCCTTCAAGTGGTCTGAGGGCCGAACGTTTGATTTTGTCCTATGACCTTGACCTTTCATCGAGTGTTCTCAAAATCGAATCACTTCATCTTTGCCTGACCCTCAGCCGTTCCACCAAGTTTCGTTCAAATCTAATTAAACTATTTGAATTGGCCTTGACCTGTGACCTTGACCTTTGATCTATTGTGCTCAGATAAGCTCTTCGTCCTTGGCTGATCCTTAATCCTTGAACAAAGTTTAGATAAAACAGATTCTTAAAAATCGTGTTACATGGTCGAACATTTGACCTTGACCTTTGACTGACTACTCAGAGTCGAATCAGTTAATCCTTCCTTCACTCAATACTTCCACTAAGTCTGGTCTAACTCGGATCAAAACTACTTAAGTTGACCTTGCCGTGTTTCCTTGACCGTTGACCTATTGTTCTGAATTCCTACAGGGCACCCTTGATGACACTCTTCCACCAAATGTGGTTAGTCAGATAAACACACACACACACACACACACACACACACACACGCACGCACGCACGCACGCACACACACACACACACACACACACACACACACACACACACACACACACACACACACACACACACACACACACACACACACACACACACACACACACACACACCCGCCGCGTTACTCAGAAACAATGCAATGCCTCATCGCATATGACAGTAAACATCCCTCATCTTCATCTCAAAATATTTCACGAGTCTCATGCAGTACGTTATTCAAAACTAGCGTGTTTCTAAAAGTCAAAGCAGTACATAAAAGATCAATAAAGTACCAAGTCACGAATACCGCAATGCCAAGAGAATTTAAAAGGAAGTACTAAGGGCCGAGTACGAGACTGAAGTACCACCCACCTGGCGCCAACCACGACTTGGTAAGTAGTGGGTTCGAAGGCGAGTTCCGTGTAGTTTTTGACCCCCGTGAGGCTGAACCGGTCCGTCCCCTCCGACAGCTCTGCAACAAGTGAATATATGATACTGCACTGCATCTTAATTTACCCACAATGCAGTTATAAATTCCTAAGGGGCTATAAGCAGTGATTACTCGTGATTTTTTCAAGCCTGGGAAAGTTCAAAATTTTCTAATATTACAGAAAATTATCACCCCAGATTTATA
>NC_137043.1:24553430-24633430 GCF_032717465.1 Coenobita brevimanus | reverse complement strand
AAACCCATGTACCGGCGACTTACAGACGTGCCCAACTGCACAAGTACAATGACGAAGTAGATGTACTAATTAGCAAACTGCACGTGTAATGTATTCTAGTGCTGTAAAACTTGAGGCTTATGTAAACCGTTGTGTATACGTGAATTACAGAATGTACATGTTATACTGCACATGTGTAATATCAAACCTCACACGTAAAATACCGAAACACAGACTCAACTTCACTTGTTAGATATCCAACTGCACTTCTGGAAAAACAAACTGCACGTGCCAAATATAGAACAGCACTTTCAAAATACCGAGATGTACTTATCCGTATCGAACTGCACTTGCCAGAAACCAAACAGCACTTGCAAATTACCGAATGCACGAATAAGGCAGGTACGTGAGAGTGGTGTCCATGTGGAGGTGAGAGTGTTTACTGGCTTCGTGCTGACTAGATCATCACCCATCCACCCCCCTGCTCCCCATTCCCTCTTCCCCTCCACTGTACTCTCTCGTTCCCTCCAACTACGATATCTCTCCCTCTCCCTCCAGTGTTCTCCCCTACCCCCTTGCTAGGCTATCCCTCCTTCCCTGCATCCCTTTCCCTCCCCTGTCCTCGCACTACCTCCCACTAAGTCATTCCTTGCTCTCCCTCTCCTTTTTTTCTCATTACCCCCTACTAGACTGCCTCCTCCTTATCCGTCCCTCTCTGTCCCTCCCTCCCTCCCTGTCCTTCTCCATTTCCCTCTTTTCTTTCTTCTAAGCGATCCCTTCCCTCCCCCAGCCTGCACCCCGCACTACCAATACTTCTTTCCTCACTCCCAGTGCATATTCCCTCCGTCTCCAGTACACATTCTCTCCCGGTAGCCTGTCTGTCACCCAATATTCTTGTGCCAGTTATCATTCCAGTAGGTCTACTCATGTCCTTCTCCCCTGCATGCATCCCTCCCCCTCACTATTGGTACCCATCCCTCCCACACGGACATTCTCTCTCAATACCCCTCACATTTGAACCTTTGTGACGCGTGCAGTCGATACGCACTGATCTAAACCTCCTCCTCCCCCTCCTCCTCCTCCTCCTGATCATCATCATCATCATCATCATCATCATCATCATCATCATCACTCTTCTTCACTCAGTTCCTCTTGTCTGACTAATCCCTTAAGTATAACGACGTCTTTCTTATTTTCCTTGTTACCTTCACAAGAATTTATGCACTTAACGACCTCATGTACTGAAGGAATAAAGTGAAGCCTTTATCAACCCCCCCCCCCCGCGCACTCACACACACACACACACACACACACACACACACACACACACACACACACACACACACACACACACACACACCTTATCACTCAAATCCCTTACTATTTTTTTGTTTCCTCACCCCCCACCTCCTCTCCACTTGCCTCCACCTCATTAGTCATCCACACGCACCTCCCCTCGAGTAAACCCCCCCTCCCACCTCCATCTCCCCCCTCCTCAACCCCTCCCTCTCTCACCCCACTCCTCTCCTGTCACTCTGCCCTACCCCGATACCCTCTCTCCTCCACTCAACCATCCCCATCCCTCCCTGTTCTTTCAGTCACCGCCTCCCTCCTTGCCCTCCCCCTCCCAATACTCCTCCCCCCTCCCCGTATCACTCTTACCTGTCTGTCTTATCCTTGCTTCTCCCCCTTTCTCCCCCCTCTTCTCCCTCCTGTCCTTCCATGTCACTGCTATCCATCCCTCCTCCAGTGCAAACCTCCCTGCCACTTTTTCCCTATCCCTCTCATCCTTCCTCCCTCCTTTCTTCCTATCCCTTCTTCCTTCTTCCTTCCCATACTCTTCCCTTCCCCTATTATTTCCATCCCTTCTTCACTATATCCCTTCCTTCACACCTCGGGCATACACTCAGAACCCCTCCCCCCTCCTCCACTGTCCTTTCCATCTCTTAAGCCGCTTCTCTCCTCCCCGCCACCTCTCCTCCCCACACTCAAAACCTCCCCCTCTTCTCCATCCTTCCCCTCTCTCCACTCCTCCTATCACTGCCATCCGTCCCTCCTCTATCAACCCCCACCGTCCCATCGCCCTGGCCCCCTACTGATAGCGAGTGTGTAAGGTGGTGGGGTCGGCTACTGTTCTATTTTGATACAGGGTGAGGTTATCTCTTGTGAAGTGGTACAGCCTCGCCTCAACACACACTGCCACGTAATGCTAGGCAGTGAGCGTCTTCATTAATCGCCTACCTCTAGTACTGTTAGCTACACTGATTCAGGCTGCGTTAACTCATTCACTACCATGAAGCCTGTATTTTATTCTTGCAATCGCCACATGATTTCAGCGTTGAGGAGACTTTTTGTACTGAAGGGCAAATTCATTAATTGGTTACGCATGTCAGTTAGTCTATAAGCGTTGATATTTTGCAAGACAGTAGACACATTTTGTTCTTGTTACTCCCAAACGATGTGATTTACCAAAGTGAGATCTCATGCCATTTAAGAGTTACAGCTTATCTCAATGCAACCCTTTACAGGAGAGGTACCCACTTACTTCAGTCTGGCTGCCGTCACGCGATTTTATTCATTTGAGGAAAACCTTGACCTCTACAGTACAGTAGTAGTGGGAGTAGCAGTGATGACGATGATGATTAAGATGAGGATGATGATGATATTGATGAATTTAATTATATATACCGGTATTGCAACAACAGCAGCAACAACAACAACAATGATGATGATAATAATAATAATAATAATAACAATAACAGTAATAAGTGGTGTCAGGCGCAAAAAACCTCGCCCGACAGCAGTTATTTTATTGCTGTTAAATACTGAATCGGTACTGCTATTTAGTGTCAGTAAACAACTAAAGTCTACGGTAATGGCGCAAATGGGACTTCCTACCCGTCGATAATAGTAAAAATCTCTATCTTCAACAAGCTTCGAGTTATAACCCCCTGAATATCCATGACCTTGAGTTTGACCTTTCAACGTCACTTAAGATCAAAGGTCATGGTACCAATTAAAAGCCCATATGGGACTTCCTATAAGTTGGTAATGGTAAATACCGGTATCTATGTGCAACGAGTTTCGAGTTATAGGCCTCTGAATCTCCGTGACCTTGAGTTTGACCTTTCATGGTCACTCAAGGTCAAAGGTCTTGGTGCCAAATGAAAGCCGATATGGGATGCTGATAATGGCAAATATTTCCAACCGGTTTCAAGTTATACCCCTCCGAAAATCCGTGCCCTTGATTTTGACTTTTCAGGGTCACTCGATTGCCTCAAAAATTTAATCACTTCCTTTGGGGACCAGTGCCTACATATCCGGAAAATTTCATGTAATTTCATTCAGCTGGTTTTCCGTAATGTTGCTAACAAAGAAACAAAGAAATTCGACCGAAACAATACCTCGCCGGACTTTCAGGCGAGGTAATAATAATAATAATAATAATAATAATAATAATAAAAAATATCATTAGTGTTTTCCCCATCAGCATTATCGGGAAATTAGCAGAACACAGCGATAGGAGTGAGATAAGAGAAGATTTGGTGACTGTGAGGATAACGTAACGACCGAGATGACATTGGGCACGTAGGCGTCCCTCACCTCCCCTCACTGACAAAATGAGCCATCACCCAATCACCAGCCCCAAGTGTGTAATGGCTGGGGACAACCTACGCCATTTTGGTTACACCCATAGCTGGATGTTAGAGGCTTGAGGTCAGCGTTTGTAAGGGGATGCCGTTGTTTTATATATTATTCATGATACTTGCAATGGAGACTTTTGAACTGGCAGAATAAGATATAAACATCATTACCCTTCATTAGAGCTTTCCTAAACTATAATCATTTGTATCTGGTAATAAAATAATGAAATAAATGTCACTAGATTAAACGGTTTAGGCATATGAATTCGATGGCATTTTTTTATATGATTTTCTTACCTCCAGATGATTTTATTCAGCTTGGGATTGGCGGATTAATAGCCTTCAGTCCTCCAGTATCAAAGGTTTTCCCTGAGCTGAATAAAACCGTCTGGAGATAGGAATATATTAAGACATCATCGTATTGAAAGGGTTAAGTTTTAAGCGTGGCGTTTATATAGTTCTTGTTTATCTCGCAAGTTTATTTAGGTACGATTTTTGTAGTTTAACTTTGTAGCTACCACGGATTTCTTTGAGATTAACCCCTTTACTACGAGGATTCTCTCTGTCTCTCTCTCTGTCTCTGTCTCTCTGTCTGTGTGTCTGTCTGTCTGTCTGTCTCTCTCTCTCTCTCTCTCTCTCTCCTGACTACCAAGAGATGAGGTGATTGGGTATAAGGGCGACCTCTCGTGGTGAAGGGGTTAATGAAGGCGATATCAAACCTCTCAAGTTCTAATAGTCTCTATCTGAACCTGAATAAAATAGTAAGAATCAGCCTAAAAATCGCCATTGTACTGAAGTGCTGAAAGTCGTCTGGCGTTGGCTGGAATTAACGAAACAGATGACACCTTTGATTGTCGCATCCACCTGTGCAGTATGGCAAGGGGGAAGATACAGTTATTTACCCTACCCAGCCCCCTACACACTCCCCGATACACACCCTGGTATTTCCCCCATACACGTACTCCCCCAGACACACACAGACACGCTTCAACCAGCCCCTCATATCCCCCGCAACACATCCCCAACCAGTCCCCACCAAAGCCCCTGAAACACCCCTAACTCACCCCAAAGGATGTCCCTTGTCTTTGCACACACACCACACATCATCCAGATGCACATCAGGCACATCGTCAAAACCGGTGTGTCAAAATACTCGTATAGATAAATGTGACGCTTATAAAACTCGATTTTAAGTTGCCAGATTTCGTCATCCAAAAAGGTACAGTGACTCAGTCGGTGACACAGTTGTAGGGACACACTGTGGATTTGCCCGCCGCTTGGGATGCGGCAGAAAAAAAAAAAATCTTACATTTCCTAGCCGTAACTTATTTGTAGACAGTTTTTGATCTATTTGCTGCAGTAGGTTTATCTGAGTTGATTGCAGGTGTGACGTTAACTGGAAAACAATGGAAAGTTCGTAAATATTGCGGGCACAGGATCATCATCATCATCATCATAAAAGCGTTAACCTTTCATTACAAGAAGTGTCCTGTGCTGAATAAAATCGTCGGAAAAAATATAATGTAGAAATCATAGTGAAAGAGTTAACGCCTTCAGTCCGAAGGTGTACCGTATTTATTTTATATTCTACCTCCAGACGATTTTATTCAGGTCAGAAGCTTTTCAGACGGGAAGGAGGGTTAGATGCAGTCTTCAATAACATTTTCAGTAATACACAGCCATTCTAACCCCTTTAGTCCCTTGACGTATTTCCTTTCACTCAGTCAACCAAGAGAATTTTAATCAATTTAGGAATGGTAGTCGTGAGGGAATTAATGATGGTGATATAACCCCTCCAGGTTGAAAAATCAATAGGCTGAACAAAATCGTCTGAAGGCTGCCAGCATAAATATACGTCATGGGAGTGAAGGGATTAAAAAATATCAATTGGAGATAGGAATGATAAAACAGAGAAGGTCGGTGTGGTGCAGGGTTGACGCTTTGAATCCAGTGACGTGTTATGGAGCTTAAGTCTTGCTGTTACCAGATGATTTTTGCTGAACACAGATTTTTCAACCAAAAGGAGTTATACACAACCTTCATTAACCCCTTCATTACTGTTTTTTTGTGCAAGGAAGAAGGACCCAAAGGCTAGAAGCCTGCAAATTGTTTCCTCCAATAAAAAGTAAAAAGATAACACAGAGCCAAATTCAAGATCCGTTCATTTCGAGAAGCCTGGACACACTGCGTTTGAAAGACTGGAGATCATTGGAAGTAGGATATACAGACAGAGGAAGGCAGTTCCAGAGTTGACCTGCTGCATACATGAAGGGCTGGGAGTAACGGTTAACTCTTGCATTAGAGAGTTGGACAGAAAGGGATGAGTTTGCTGCTAGACGGGTGCCACGCGCCTGCCGTAGTGGTGGAGGGATGCATGCAGACAATTCTGAGGAGCACTGACCATTGAAGTAGCGATAGAAAAGAGATAAAAATGCAACAGTACGGCAATGAGATTGAGGTTGAAAGGAGCCAATAAGAGGACGATAGTTAATGAGACGAAAAGCCTTTGACTTCGCCTAGTTGAGAAGAGATGTATGAGGGGATCATCTCCGCATATCAGAGCTGTACTCTACACACCTATCCTGAAGTAAAAATAATCGTGTGGATGCAGCGAAAAATAAATATAAGAATACGTGATGGTAGTGACGGTAAGATATGAGTAATGGGTACGGTTTAGGGTGAGTGGGTAACAGGGTGAGGATGGCTGTGATGGTGGTGACTCAGGACCAGCTGGGTAACGTTTGTCACCACTGTGATGGACGTTGACTGCTAAAATATGCTGGACCTTAACTCTGAACACCTTTACTACTATGCCTCATTGTACTTTTGTTGTCTCCGTTTCTTTTTTTCTTTTTTTAACTCGGGAGATTTTTTTCGGGTTAGAGGGGATAGATTGTGTTCATTAATCCCCTCATCACTATGCTGCTTCCCTGGGTATAATCGAATGCTTGTAAGAATAAAATATAGATGATGTTCGCGGGCTGAAGGGACTAACACCATCTTCATTACGAGGACGCCTGGTGAACTGAATACAATAATAGTAAGAGTGAAGAAGGAAGCCGCTGTCGTACTGAAGAGATTCTTCTGGTTGCTGCTGATTGCCGCTCCAAAGTATTTTATTTCACAGTACACATTGTCTTTACGAGCACCGCCTAAGATAGTCATAGATTTTATTTTTAACCCCTTCACTGAGGTGATGTGTTTTATATTGTGTTGCACTCACTAAATGATTCTATTCAACTTACAAAAGATTTCTTGTACTAGTGGAATGAATGAACATGATGCAAACTCCTCATTTGGAAAAAAATCTCTCCTAAGCAGAATAAAATCGTCTGTATATTTGTACACCTAAATAATAAAGTCAATCTGTGTGTGTGTGTGTGTGTGTGTGTGTGTGTGTGTGTGTGTGTGTGTGTGTGTGTGTGTGTGTGTGTGTGTGTGTGTGTGTGTGTCTGTCTGTCTGTCTGTCTGTCTGTGCGTTTGTTCGTTACTTTCACGAGAATGGTAATAGATATCGACCTAACTCTTTTGTGCACTAGGTAGGGGTAAGACCATGGAGTGTCAGATATTTTTTTTGGCAGTCACGTGCGACACGACGGCGCGAAATTGTCGCAAATCGGGACGCGAAAATATGCGAAAATAATTTTTCGACTTCTATCAGAATTGGTCTTTGTGGGCTCAGTAATGGTATGGAAAGAAAGATAAAGGTATTTGCACACATTCTGTGATGGAAAGGCTGTTAGTTAGTCCCGCAGACTTTTGCGGACAAGCACTAGTATATGAATAAATTATACATATATATATATATATATATATATATATATATATATATATATATATATATATATATATATATATATACATATATATATATAAAATATTTGTATAAAACATATATAAAATATATATTATATATATACTATATATATATATATATATTATATGGGCTACACATAAATGTATGACATATCTTTTTGATAATACGTTATAGAGAGAGAGAGAGAGAGAGAGAGAGAGAGAGAGAGAGAGAGAGAGAGAGAGAGAGGCAACGCATAAATGTAAGACATCTTTTTTATAATACGTTCTGGGGTTGAAGAGGTCAACGTCTGTGCTCGTACAGGTCTGATAACAGCGGTACAATCATCAAAAATCGTACTGTGAAGTCAAGATGGTGGGGTGGTTAGTTTCTCAATCCGCGGGGAGGGCAGGTTACGCAAGGCCTGGCGAGGTATCGGCACACTTGATGCCTAATGACACACAACTAAGTGAATTATTGCAACACCAACCCCGTCCAAGGTTTCTCATCGCCACCACCTACTCCTATTGTTTGTTACGTTTTGTGGGGCCGGTTTATTACTCAGTGGCAGATATGGAATACTTGATATATTATTATCATTATTATTATTATTATTATTATTATTATTATTATTATTATTCGCTAGTTACTTCGTGTGGGGCTAGACAGCAGGGGGCGAGGGGTGGGATGAAGCGTAAGCACGTGCTAAGGAGAAGGGGTGGGGGAGGGGGAAGGGTGGCTGGGGAGGGGAGGGTTGAGGGATGATGAAGGAAGAGAAAGAAGGAGAGGAGTGAGGGAGAAAAGGATGGGAAGAGTGTGGGGTAGGGAACAGGGGTGTGGGGAGTGAGGAAGGGAGGGAAGGAGAAGCTGGAGAGGAAGGGGTAGGTGGAGGGGATGAGAAAGGGAGAAGAGGGGGGGTGACAGAGGGGAGAGGAATGGAGGAGGGGGGGATGATGTGAAGAGGTTGAAAGGGGATAGGGGAGAGATGGAAGACGCTGAGGGGGAGGAGAAGGAGGAGGTATGAAGGCAGGAGGGTGGCAAGGAAGGAGGGATGAAAGGGGAGACAAGACAGGAAGAATGGAAATGTGAAGAATGGAAAAGAAATGACATGGAAAGAAGGAGAGGGAGAGGAGGAAGAATGGAAGGAACGAGGAATGCAATGAAGAAGAGGAAGAGTGTAAGGACTTTAGAAGAGACTGAGACGATAATTAGGGAAAGAATGAAAGAGAGAAGAAAAGTTAGGATGAAAGGAAAAATGGAGGATGTAGAGGGAAGAAAGGAGAAGCATGAGAGGTAAATGAGAGGAAACTAAGAGAGGGAGAAGGGGGAGTAGGGAGAGGACGAAGTAAATAAATCAGTGATGGGGGGAGTAAATAAGAAACTACCAGAGAGGGAAGGAGGGAGAAGGAGGATGGGGGAAGGGAAGAGTGAAAATAAAACTGAGAAAGGAAGAAGAGGAAAATGAGTACTGTGGACACAGAGAAGCAAATTGTAAGTCAGAAGAAGGAAGAAAGGAACAGGGATGAAGGAGGGAGGTAAAACGGAGAGGGGTGAGCAGCAGGAGAGGGAAGGAGTGCGGAAGGAAGGAAAAGGGCGATTAAAGGGAAAGAGAGAAAAAAAAAAAATGGAAAGAAGGGCAGATGGCAAGAAGTTAACCTTCAAGAGGGCGAGGCTTCCATCAGGTGAAAGAAAATGCAGCTTCCATTAGGCTTCCATCAGGTGAAAGAAAATGCACCTTCCATTAGGCTTCCATCAGGTGAAAGAAAATGCACCTTCCATTAGTCTGAGTAAGAGTAAGTAAAGTATCTACCGTGTAAATTAATAAAAACTCCCAGACAGTGGTTGTATCTTATCGTTAGTTTGGTAAGTCAACTTATTTTATTTAGTACACAGACACCCCCTATCAAGAAAAGAGTTATTATGATAGGAAAGTGTGATGACAACGAAAAAGTAAGATTCGGTAGGTGGTTTGGCTATGTGGAGAGGAGGGCGAGTGAGAGACTAACTAGGAGAGTGTATATTAGAGAGGTGGAGGGGGGAGACAGAGGATACGATGAAGGGATGGAGGAGGGAGGCATAAGTAAGAGAGGGTGTACTCTGGGGGGAGGGCAGAGAAATGGAAGGGGACAGGGCGACATGGAGGCGATTAGTTTGTGGCCACCCCTTACAGAAATAAGGCGTCTGGTTGTAGACATATCGATGGAAATGAGAGTGAAGAAAAGGACGCAAATGAGAGCAGGGAAAGCGTGAAAAAGATGAGTAAAAAGGTGTGGTGGGCGGAGAGTCGGGGCGATGGTGTTGGGTGGTGCAGGTAAGTGGACGGCCGGCTAGTCACGTATACTCTCCCCCACTCACTGGCGGGATAAGGTGTGCTATCTCTTATCTCGAGTGCCGCGATAATGATGCAGAGGAAGGGGGAGCAGGGGCAGGGAGGAGAAGCTGCGGGGGAGAGTGGGGTAAGTGTGGGAGAGGGAGGCTAGTGGAGGTAGAGAAGTGGGGGATGCAGAGGGAAGGTGGAGAAAGGAGGGGGAGAATAAACAAGTAGCTGGGAAAGGGGGAAAGGGATAGGGGAAAGGGAAGGTGAGAGGGGGAGGGGGGAGTAAAAGAGATGGGAGGGGGTGAGGGAGGGAGGGGAAGAGAGGGGGATGCTGGAATGGGAGATGTATCAGAGGCTGGGTGGAAAAGATAGAAATCAGAGGAAAAGTAGAAGAGAGGATGAAAACAGCGGGAGAAGAGAGGGAAGAGAGAACAGGAGAGGGAAATAACTCAGGGGAAACAGAGAAGGTGGGGAGAGTATGAGAGGGGGAGAGGGAGAGAGAGAGTAGGGAAGCAGGTGAGAGAGAGAGAGAGAGAGAGAGAGAGAGAGAGAGAGAGAGAGAGAGAGGGAGAGAGAGAGAGAGAGAGAGGCGGAAGTATGAGAGAGAAACTGGGAAAGAAAGAAAGGAGGAAGGAGAGAGGACAGCTGGAAGAGGGAGGAGAGGGTGGGTAGGGGAGAGAGAGAAGGGAGTAGGGAAGAGGGAGAGGGGAGTAGGGGAGAGGGAGAGGGGAGTAGGGGAGAGGGAGAGGGGAGTTGGGAAGGGGGAGGGGGGTAGGAAGTTAGCTGGAAGAGGAAGAGGGTGGGTAAGATAGAGGGAGAAAGTGGGTAGGAGAAAGGGAGAGGAAGAGGGTGGGTAGGGGAGAGGGAAGCTGGAAAAGAGGGAGGGAGTGGGGAGGGGGAGCAGGAAAGGGGAGGCTGGGAGAGGGAGTGAGAGTGGAAAACCCAGAGAGGGAAAGGAGGGAGGGGGAGGGAGGTTGCGAGAGACAGGAAAGATGGGAGGGAGAGGGAGGGGGAGTAGCAGGAGAGAGGAAAGCTAACATGTGATATACACTATACAGCTAAACACAAATTTCCATTCCACCTACTGTACTTCCTTTCTGACCCATCCTCTTCTTTCCCTGTAAGAAATAAGCTGGGTAAGGGAGAGGCAGAATGGGGAAGAGAGAGAGAGAGAGAGAGAGAGAGAGAGAGGGAGAGAGAGAGAGAGAGAGAGAGATAGAGAGAAGTTACTGAAGAGAGAGGGAGAGAAGGCAGAGCAGAGAGAGAGGGAGAGACAGATAAATTAGGAAGATGTGAGAGAGAAGAAGGTAAAGAAGGGAGAGAGGTCAGGGGGAGAAGGCGAAAGAGGGAAGGGAGAAGAGACGTAAACAGAAAGGGTGAGGGAGGGAAGAAGTGGGAGACAGGGAGGGAAAATTAATAAGGGAGGTGATATAACTGGAGAGCAGAGGGAGAGAGGAAGGAGAGGAATGGGGGAGAGTACAGAAGGAAAGAATCTGAGAAGCGAGAATGGAATAAGAGAGGAAGGAGGGTGAGAAAGAACAGGAGAAGTGGAGGAAGAGAAGACAAGGTGAAGAAAGAAGAGAGGGAGAGATAGGGAGGATGGGAGGGAGGGAGGAATGAAGAAATAGTGGAGGAAGGGAGAGAAGGTTGTTGGGGAAGGTGAGGCATGCATCTCTCTCTCTCTCTCTCTCTCTCTCTCTCCATTATCCAACATCTGGAGTGTAAATGGAGAAAGAGGACTAACAATGTTTGCATGTGTGTGTGTGGAGAGAGAGAGAGAGAGAGAGAGAGAGATCCTTCCCCTCCCTTCTGACCTCTGCACTGCAAATGACAAGTTCGGCACAAGACCCTTTCGGCGTCAGCATCCGCATCCACAAGCAGTTTTGATGCCAGTTGAGAGAGAGAGAGAGAGAGAGAGAGAGAGAGAGAGAGAGAGATGCAATGAACCGTGAAAGATACCACGATATTATATGAGGTTAACAGAGAAAAGGGAAGTGAAATTAAAGGAAAAGATTAGAAACGGGAACTTTCAGAGAGGGAGAGGGGCGGGGGGGAGGGCAGTAGTGTGAAAAGGTCATATATATATATATATATATATATATATATATATATATATATATATATATATATATATATATATATATGAGAAAGATGAGTGAAAACGTGGAGTAACGTGTGACTCCCGAAAATGGTATTTCATTCCCCTAACATTAAAGTGACCCTTTTACCCCGCAATCCAGACATCCAGAATATAAACCAGCAAAAATGTATATGGTTTACACAGCACTGCCAAACAAGTAGCGACGGGGGCACCACAGGGGCACAAGTCAAGCGAGGTGAAGGTGGTATATTTGGTAAACCTGCACACAGCCTCTGATTGGGGTGGTGGGGTGGGTAGGGGCTGTAATGGATCCACAGTTTGTTGGCCCACGTTGGTTACGTCTGGAGCTGTATAGTGCTTGTGTGTGTCAGGAGTGGGCTGGCTGTGGAAAAACCAGCTTGTATGTGTTCTGTTAAAGAGAGGTATTAGATATTTTGTATTCATACGTAAGCCAGGAAACCATCTACAACGCTGGGTGGTAACCATATAACCAACCCATAGGTGTTTCCTATGTGTCAACAAGTGGGTTGACGGAGGGCTGGTGTCCCTCGCCGTAAAACAACCAACTCATAGTCAAACGGCCACCCCCTTTCGGGATTATGGCGTCTGGCTATAGATAGATAAATAGTATTTATACGCTTTTATTTAGATTAAGCAAGGTCCTTCGTAGTGGGGGTGTTTAAAACTCACTTCATTAATCGTCACTCCTTTAGCAGTATTTAATCGCCAGGTGATAGGAAAAATAAGGTAGTTGGGAGACAGCGGCCAGCAGGATGTCATGAATGAAAAGCATTATCAGTCTATAGGCAGTATCACAGGGTACGTTTGTAATTAACCTGGAGTAAAACCTAATGTCATTGTTGTATATTCCAATGACGTCCACAATACATTTAGTTAGCCCGAGCCATTGTAGAGAAGGGCGTAACATTAAGAGACACTTTCATATCCCACACTACCATAAAGTAATTTCTACCTAATGTCAAGCGATTGTGGATGTTAATTTGCATGCCTGGGATCATACTGACTACTGTTCGCCCCTTTATACCTCACAATTATTCGATTTCGTTTTGTTTGGTGCTCTCCTACTGTGCTATATTTTTTCCTTCATTTATTGGCTCTTTATGCTTCTGTATCACACGACAGATCAATTTATTTTTCTTAATACCCTCCTAGATGCTAATATTTTTAATTAATGAGACCTTGTTTGCAATTACATCGTCCGCAACAGCACAATAGATAGATTTTGTTTTGTTTGGCGCGTTTATAAGATAGTTCTTGAGTACTAATGGTGAGCGAAATGATCTAGGACTGGAACGAACAACACACGACAGATACGTATCATTTTGTTCAGTGCCCGCCGATGGTAGTTTGAGTACCGACCCTGAACGAAATGATCTGGAACGAGAACAAATGAACGAACCCTGAGACTCACACCTGCATATAATGATACGCCCGGCAGCCAGAGCACATCATTTTTTCTTCTTAGAGAGAGAGAGAGAGAGAGAGAGAGAGAGAGAGAGAGAGAGAGAGAGAGAATATTATACCATAGTAGTGAAACCACCAGTGAAGGTTCTTCTTGAGAGAGAGAGAGAGAGAGAGAGAGAGAGAGAGAGAGAGAGAGAGAGAATATTATACCATAGTAGTGAAACCACCAGTGAAGGTTCTTCTTGAGAGAGAGAGAGAGAGAGAGAGAGAGAGAGAGAAAGAGAGAGGAATATTATTATACCGTAGTGAAAGCATAGGTGGTTTTCTGTGACTACCCCGGTTCGGAATAATCGGAAAAAATATCTGCAGACTTGGACATCATCGTCGACATGCAGTAATGAAGAGGTGTACCATTAGGCAATAGTGCATTATTCTCCGTTATTTTGTTTCTCATTAATATTATTTCTCGTACCAATCGTGAAAGCACACACGAAATGTTTAAAATACTTTTCGCCCGACATCGTTTCTTTTATTATTAATTCTTGCTACTACTAGACGAGTTTATTGAGGAGACACTTCGAACTTGTGACTTAGGTTGTAACCTATAATTATTTCTTTCACAACCTCCCTCCTAAGTTGAGCCAAAACATTTGACAGCGACAGTGATAACCCAAACTTGCAAATATGAGTTGAGGAGGTTAAGGATTCAAAATACAGTATATTGGCCCATACTCCCCAAAACTGAAAAAAAAAAAAAAAAAAAAATAGCCTGGTCCCTGCAAGAACAAAAATCAAGACTAACTGAACTGGTATGTCTGGGTATGGAGTTTAGGGTGTTTGAAAATCTGTTCGATAAGACGCCGCCCATCGTACGAGGCAGCTGCACTCCGATTGGTTGCTGCCTCTATTGTCACTCCGGGCTAGTAAGGTATTCATAAAGCATCCTACACCATTTCTACGGCAGCTCTCTACAGCAGCCATTTATAGTCGATTGTCATTCTCGTAGGTCACATGTAGTCACTTTCACATTTACTCTGTTAGATCTTAAATGATGGTTGCCAATTTCAGTGGTACATAAGTCTCCATGGTACCGTAGTCAATTACGTTCCGGAGTCATATTGATTGGTTGTATATATTCATTCGTCACTTCAGTCCGAGAACGTCTTTTCCAATTCGTTTTGGGTATCATCAATATTATACCTAATTCAGGAGACTCCCGTGCAGTACATGGGTTGATAAACACTGTATCTAACCCCTTCAGTCGGAAAAGCTTCTCCTGAGCTTAATAAAATCATTAGGAGACATCAAGAATACGGTAAAGAACGAAAGAAAAAAAAAAAAGTAACATCGAAGGGGTTAACAATGATTCCAGGTAGGTAGCTAAATGTTCAGTTGTATGAATAAAGACTGTAACTAAACAGTTGTATGAATAAAGACTGTATAACTAAACAATCCTACACATACAGTACATTATTCTCAGTCACAATACGGCCTCCAGAGCTCGGAAATGTAGGCAACCCAGCCATTTGGATCAAGTTTCGCCGGACTGAGCGAAACCTGTGTCTTATGAATAAATTATTGTCAAGCTGTGAAAGTTGGGGCGAGTGTCAGGGGGTGTTCACTCATAAGATTAATTTCATTTTCGCTATCTACATGACTGTACTCAGCTTAGCAGGGCCTTTTCGAACGTTTTTTTTTTTTTTTCCATTAATACAATCTGTTTAATCTCGTCCGACAGATCCCTTACCTCAGCTCAGTAATGGCCAAATGTGAGAATGGAGGATAATATTGACTAGTAACCAAGGAGACTCATTCCTGGACCATAACTAAGTCATTCCAAATTTCACGCCACCATGGGTAAGTATTCAGGTTGTATGAGTGGTTAAATTCCCTCAAATGAAAACAAACCAGCTATAGGAGGCTTTCATGCTAAATAAAATCTTTTGGTTGCAGTGATAAACTACAAAAAATTATCGTAGTAAAAGGGTTATATAAGACAAATTCCCGGAAAAATATATTATCTTTGCCCCAGATACCGAATTTATTGATGCACTGATGTGGTGCTATTAAACATGACGTCATCGAAGGGAGAGGATCAAAACATCGAAAATCCTCGAAAAAGTGGATTAGTGGATTACCCATGACCTATATTGGTGAAGTTGTCTATATGGTAGCACTTCAACGCCTCTAATTGCCGGTCCCACACAGGAAAATCCAGTTCGAAAAGTCTCCGCCTAACTGATTATAACTGTATGGGGACAGCAGTGAAAGACGTTGCTGTATTGAATGGGGTAAAGGCCATAAAATATCTGACGAAAACCATCTGAAAAATCCATTACCTCTGCAACCAAAATGTCGGAGTTGCTCATTTGGTGGCACTAAAAAAAAAAAAAAAAAAAAAAAAATCGTAGTGAAACCTTTAAAAGATACCTTGAAAATTATCTGAAAAATGCATTATGTCTGGCTTCCCTCCCCCCAAAAAAAAGGAAACCAAGGACATCGTAGTGAAACCTTTAAAAGATACCTCGAAAGTTCTATGAAAAACGCATTATCTCGATCCCCCCGCCTCAAAAAAAAAAAAAAAAAAAAAAAAAAAAAAAAAAGGACATGGTAGTGAAAGCTGTAAGAGATACCCCCAAATTTCTCTGGACCCCAAAATGTCCACGTTGTCCATTTGGTGGCACTACAAGGTCTCCAATTGTCCACCCAGTACACGAAAACCCTTCCTGCTTAGTATTCGGCGTCAGGCACACTCGCATGGCTCAACTAATGCACGCACACGTCTACAAATGGACACACACGCGCGCATAGAAAGCCCTACCAGCACCGCCACCACAAGTCCTACCACCACCACCACCACCACCACTCCTACCACCGCCACTGCCACCACCACTCGGCCTGTCTCTTGTTAACCGCGTTTCTCTCCGGCAAACAGTAGTGTCTGGAAGGGTAAACACAGCCTACTCGATCCCATTATAGCCCGAAACTCAGTCACATGAAACGTGATGGAACTGCATCATCGCCAACATACACACACACACACACACAATCTTTAGAAAGTCGCCCACTAACACCTTCTGCCCCAGGACGTACTTTGTCTTTGCACTCCGGCTAATTCCAGACGATTTTCTTGAGGAAAGGCCAGTCGGGGCGAAGGGGTGAACCTCTTAAATAAAATGAAGTCTTTTTGTTTGATACGCTAAATGATTTAAGTTCAGGAGAGACTTTTCGAGCTGGAGAAGGCAGTTTTAGTCTTCTTCATTACTAAGTCGCTCTCCTAAGCTGAACTGAGAGAAGAGAGAGGGAGAGAGAGAGAGAGAGGAAGGCAGGCCGCCACATGGAAGAAATTAATCCCTTCACCACAATATTTTTACAGTACATTTTAAATACAAGGCGATTATATGTACACTGAAATGGACCTCTCGTACGGGGGAGGGGGGGGGAAGATAAGAACAATTTCCCATAACACCTTCAGTAAGAGAGATTTTGTCGAAGATGAAAATTAAGAAAAAAGTAACTACTGAAAAAAGCTAAAAATTCTAATACCTCTTCAGTACTATGATGTATTTTTAAGTTTATATTTCCTGCTTCCAGACGATTTTTCGCAGCATATGATTGCCCGGTATGAGTGATGGTGTTAATGGAGACTGTATCTAACCCCCTCAGACCAGAAAACTCTCTCCTCAGCCAAATAAAATAATTGGTTGATGGCAGGAAAAAAAATAAAAAGACCCCGTGCTAGTCTGTGAGTTTAAACCCTTCATTAAACCATTCCCCGAAGCCAAACTAAACCGTCTGGTGGTAACATGATCAGGAAAATACCACGCCTGAGAAAGACTGACAACATGTTAAGTAAAGCCTGGGATTTGACGTCAGGCTACCTACTGCGTCTTGAATTTGACCATGAAAGGCAACATAAATACCGGTTATGAAGTACAGAAAAAAAGAAGACAAAAGAAAAACAAGCAAGAGAAAAGAAAAAAACATGGGGTGCATTTATAAAGAGTCTAAGTTGCAGTATTTATCACCAAACTTGTGAAGTATTGTGGGAATTAATCTTGCCTTTCATATTTGATCGCTAACAGTCAGTCCAGTGTAGTCGTGAAGAGTTTGATGGCTGTGTAAATTAGGACACAAATATAAACACGCAGGCAGTTAAATAGAAAAGTTGTCTTGTTTGAGGGCGATGTGTTTTGTAACTGTAAAGACAAGAAAAACGTTGCAATCTTATACACACATTAACCCTTTCAGTTCCATGATGTACTGTTTAGCTTACTACCTCGAGATGTCTTTAGGTGGGAGAAGAGATCTGGATGATGATGATGATGATGTTGATACTGATGATGGTGATAATGACGGTGATGATGATGATGATGATGATGAATATGAAAACGATGATGATGTTGAAGATGATGATGATGATGGTGACGATGATGATGATGAAGACGGTGACGATGATGATGATAATAATGATGATAAATAATAATGATGATGATGATGATAATGACGACGACAAACTCTTAGAATTGGAAAGTTAGGTATACCCTCCATAACCTGTTCCACCCAAGGCATTCTCCCAGGCTGAATAAAATCGTCTGAAGGTAATAAAAATGAGATAAAAATAGAGTGTGAATTAGTAAAGCTCAGTAAAGCAGTAAACACGGTGTCTGAACCCTGCATATCATGTAATCTAATCGTGTATCAGTAAGAAGCGAGATCCAATAACAGCTGGCACAAAACATCTTAACCTCGATACCTTCTCTCTCTCTCTCTCTCTCTCTTAGACCTAACCTTATTCCCCCTTCCCTCGCCTCCCCCTCTCTCTTTCTCCCTCCCTCCTCCTCTTTCAGATCTAACCTCGATGCCACTTACCCTCCCCCCCCTCTCGATCCTCTCCTCCTCTACTCTCTGTCTGTCATCTTCGATCCCCCCCTCCTCTCTCTCTTTCTCTGGATCCCCTTTACACCATCTGTCTCCCTCTGTCCTCTCTCTTCCCCCGTCTTTCTTTGTCCCCCCCCCCGTGTGTGTGTGTGTGTGTGTGTGTGTGCGTAATGTATTTATGTATGTGTGCGTGTTGTGTGTGTACTAGCATGTGTGTGTGTGTGTGTGTGTGTGTGTGTGTGTGTGTGTGTGTGTGCGCGCGCGTAATGTATTTATGTATGTGTGCGTGTTGTGTGTGTACTAGTGTGTGTGTGTGTGTGTGTGTGGTGTGTGTGTGTGTGTGTGTTCGTGTTGTGTGTGTGTGTGTGTGTGTGTGTGTGTGTGTGTGTGTGTGTGTGTGCACGTAATGTAGCTGTGTATGTATGTGTGTGTTGTGTCCACGTGTGTGTGTGTGTGTGTGTGTGTGTGTGTGTGTGTGTGTGTGTGTGTGTGTGTGCACGTAATGTAGCTGTGTATGTATGTGTGTGTTGTGTCCACGTGTGTGTGTGTGTGTGTGTGTGTGTGTGTGTGTGTGTGTGTGTGTGTGTGTGTGTGTGTGTGTGTGTGTGTGTGTGTGTGCGCGCACGTAATGTAGCTGTGTATGTATGTGTGTGTTGTGTCCACGAGTGTGTGTGTGTGTGTGTGTGTGTGTGTGTGTGGAGTACGCAGTAGCCTCCACCTAACCACTTGATCCCAGGCAATCACACTTGTCTTGATAATTCTGATCACCCATAATCTTTACTCTTTTATCAGGATTCCCCCCCCCTCTCTCTCTCTCTCTCTCTCTCTCTCTCTCTCAAAAATTTCGTATCTTCCTCCATCTCTTGTCATTTCTTTTTGCGGTCAAGTCTCTCTCTCTCTCTCTCTCTCTCTCTCTCTCTCTCACACACACACGCACACACACACACACACCTGGCTCTGATCTACCCCAATCTTCACCCCTTTATCACATCCCTTGTATCTGGGTCAGCTGGCGTGTGTTGGGCCAAGCAGGGGCCAAGTCCACTGTTTTGGTGGTATGTCCACACACACACACACACACACACACACACACACACACACACACACACACACACACACACACACACCAGCTGTAACTTTGATCTCAGAGTTCAGTTTCAGGGTAAGCAAGATCAACCAATTTCATCCAATTTATCACCGCCATTACAAGACGCCTCCCCCAAGTCAAATATAATCCTCTGGCATTACAATGAAGATAAGTGAATATGATACGAGTCAATGTGAAAATGCCAGCGCGCACCTGTATTATACACTGCTGTTTCAGAGATTTTCGTCATTTTGCAGTTTATTTCGCGTATCTGAGGGAGGAATATGACACTACTATGGCCGCGTATCGATTCCACAGCATTCTTCATGATTGGCACCGGATTGTAGTGTTCATCTAAATAGCGCAGAATTCAAGTTGAGGGTGGCAGTTTTAGTCCTGCTTAAAGTGAACGGGGTATAGGAAAACAAAAGGGGGGTTATTCTCGTGTATTTAGGAAGCTTACTAACACCTCTTCCTTACCCGTTTATTGCTGATTCTGCTGCGTTACTGTATTACTGTGTGTTATGCAGTGTCGATATTAGAAGGATATACAAAGCAAAAGAAAATAAAAGAGGATGTAAAGAGGCAATTTGGAGAATAAATCGTTAAGGAAAAGGTGTTACGGAGCCTTCTTACCTGAGGAGAATATGGACAAAAAGATTGTTTTATATCTAGAATTTTACGATGCAGGATAGAAGGCGTCATGGTACTGAAGAGGTTAACAGTGCGTGCTTGTATCTCTTCACTACGACAGGCCTTCCATCTATAGCCTTTTTTTTTTTTTTTTACACCATTGATTACTATATACAGAGTGGTTCAAATGTTGCACTCCAGAATCTTGCGTGTACTGAGGACAGTTTAGGTTGCTGGTGTGAGGAGCAAAGACATTAAGGTATTTTGGTTGCTTCGTGAAATTGCAAGTTACCCATGCAACGAATGAACGTAAAACTAAGACAATAAAAATAATACACAATAGAAAATGAAAGGGATTAGAGGAAGTTGGAAAGAAAGCATGGTAGACACTAATAACACTGATTTAGCCGTCCTCGCAACACAAAGATTTGATTTGCGTAGTATATAGATTTTCCTGTACGATGTTTATATAAATTTTGTACTGGAAGGGTCAAAGCGTAGAGTAGATTTAATCCCTTCACTGCGATGATGTCTTTCCTAATTTATTCATACCATCTCCAGACGACTTTATTTAGCTTACGAGAGACTGGGGGAGGTACAGATAGCCATTATTAACTCCTTCGCTACGAGAGGTCTGAAGTTGAATAAAATCGTAGGGAAGCAGCAAGAAAATAAAGTAGGTCATCGTGCAGAAGTGGTTAGATTGGCCGTAGAGCAAAACTGGACTCAGGGGTTATGGTGGTAGTGGGCCTTATCAGAGGTTAATGTGGGTGAGTCAGGGATCACTGTATCGTAACTTGGATTTATCACCTCACCACACACATCTTAGATCAGGGTGCTACCGCGGAGGGCAGAGGTGCAGCACGGTTTTTTGCGGGGCGTATGACCTGGGTTGTTTTCGTGATGTTTTTGCTATCGTTATCGTATTGCTTGCCTGTATCTGCCTGACAAAACCGAGTGATATGATAAGAATGGTGCTTATGACAATAATAATCATCATCATCATCTTGACCTCTCTTGCCATCTAAGAGCAAAGGGAGATAATAATTATGATCATGACAATAACGATAAAACTGTGACAGTGTTAGTAGTAGTAGTAGTAGTAGTAGTAGTTGTTGTTTTTGTTCCCTAGGCAGTCTGGCCGAACAGCCCCGAGTCCCTTAGGAAGGCCATGGCCGAGACCGGGCTTTCCCACAGAGCTCTCAAAGAGTGTATGTTGTGTTGTTGGCGTAGGTGATTGTGTGCAATGCAGTCTTCCATAATGTGCTTAATAGTATGGGGTGCTGTGTTGCATCCTGGACAGGCATCAGCGACTGAGCCATCCAGCCTCTTCCGGTAGCTTAAGAGGGCTGGATGGTGCCCACATCTCAGCCTGGCCAGGTGGACCCTGTCCTCACGAGGAAGATAGGATTCAGAAGGGTGGATGTCAGGAGGCCGTGCATGCAGCTGTGTGTTGTCTTTATGTGACTGAATGGAGCGACGAGAGATCTGAGTGTGGATATGCTTCTGGAAGCTGGTCTGAGGTGGGCGAGGGGGAAGAGATGACAGTATTTCTGTATGGTATCGTGTGCTGGGTGTTGTTTTGATGTTCCTTGGTGTGAGTGGATGTGCTGCCATGTACTGTGGTGGATGTTGTGGGTTTGTGGAGGCTGCAGCCAGAAAATGGGTGCCTCTCATGTCTAGGTGATCCTTGACTTTGGGGACTTTGGTTTCTTGATGTAGGTGGTCTGTGGGTGTAGTAGCTGTGCAGCCTGTGATTATTTTTAGGGCCTTGTTCTGTATGGTCTGTAGATTGTTGTAATGTGTTTTGGTGAGGTTAGAAGCCCAGGCAGGGCTTGCATAATTCATCACTGAACGTATGTACAGTTTGCATACTGTGGTGGTGGTTTCTTTGTTGTGTCCGAATGTTGTATGGGCAAGTGACCTCAAAGCATTGAGTCTTGGTGTTATTGTATTTTTAATGTTTGTGATGTGTTGTTTAAATGACACTGATGTATTGTATGTTACACCAAGGATTTTGTGTGTGTGTGTGTGTGTGGTAGGAGAGTGTTGTTTATGGTAAGGTGTGGGATGTGACTGTTCTGCTGTCCAGTTTGCGAGAAGAGTCACTGTAGATTTGGCTGGGGCTATTTTGAGCCTGTTTGTGGCGAACCATTCGTGTAATGTGTTGAAGTAAGGTTGAATGATGTGTGCAGCTGTTTGCGTTTTGGTGCGTACATGTAAGTGTTATACCGCCTGCATAGGAAGCATTGTGTATCTGTGGTGTGTGGGTACGTCGTGCATGTATACGTTAAAGAGTGTAGGGGACAAAACAGATCCGTGGGAGACGCCGTTTGTGAAGTTTCTGATGTTAGAAGACTGACCGGCAAATGTTACGTGTGCACATCTGCCTGCTAAGTAGTTTCCAGCCATCTTTTTTTGTTATTGTGCATGTTTGTGTTGAGTGTTTTGTTTGTGAGGTTGTGGCGGGGGATAGCATCAAAAGCTTTGCTAATGTCTAGTGTGATTAGGACTGTTCTGTGTGGTGGCCTAACTGAATTCATGCCATCGAAAACTCTCTGTGTAAGGTCTGTAGTAGTAGTATTATTAGTAGTAGCAGTAGTAGTGCAGTAGTAGAGGCACTATTATTATTAGTAGTAGTAGTAGTAGAAGTAGTAGTAGAGAAAATATGAAAATACGGGTAGAGAAGAAAGAAATGGAGAGAGAGAAAATGAGGGAGAGAAGGAGGAGGCGGAGCGCATCGTGAGGTGTGTGTGTGGGGGGGGAAGGTGGTGGGGAGGGAAGGGAAGAAATTGTGGTGGGAGATGGTGGGGGGAAGAGAGGAGGGGAGTGGTTGCAATATGAACATGAAACAGGTGGTACTGGAGAAACCTAGGGGTGGGAAGGAGAGGGGAGGGGGAAGGGGGAAACGGAAAGAGAAAGAGGAAAACTAAAAGAAGCAAAAGGAGTGGAGAAGCGGAGAGAGGGAGGAAGAAGAATGGAGGAGAGAGAGAGAGAGAGAGAGAGAGAGAGAGAGAGAGAATCTGATATGATAAATTTTTATTGAGATAAACAGTATATACATAATACAATTATCCCAAAAGGGTAAAGGTGCATCGGCAGCATTTAACCTAATTCTGATATGACTAATACATATCATTTGCTATTATATACAATATACGTACATTTATATTTTACAATAATTATATAATACACTTTATGTTTTTAAATTTTTTCATCTTTTCAAATACTTTGTCGTGTTGGAACATCCATATGACTTGGTTGGTCACATTATCTATATTATCATTTCCATACTGATTCAGTATAGTACACTCTAATACATAATGTTTTAAGATGTGTGATCTAGGTTCACTGCAAAGTTTACATTTAGTATCGTCTTCTGTACATGTGATACCAAGTTCCCAATAGTACTTATAGCCCAATCGTAATCTTGTACATACAGAGTCTTTCCATTTACAACTAGATATTCCGTATATAAAGGATATCTTACTGGCCACTTCCTTGCAATGTTTCATAGTGGCACTAGGTCTCATTATGTATTTATTTATTGTGCTATTATTTTCTTTTTTATTCTGACATTTTCTTAATTTTGTTTTAATTTGTTTAAGTGTTCTAATACATTCAATATCAGTGTGGTCTTTTGTGGTAGCTTTCTTTGCCAGTTCATCAACTCTTTCATTATGCATTATCCCCACATGTGATGGCAGCCACGAAAAGATAACACTTCGTCCTGCCCGATTCAATTCACATATAATATTCTTACACTCTATGACAATATTTCCGAACACAGTATTTCAGCTATTGAGAGAATCTGGTGCTCCCCTGCTATCACTAAAAAAACACATCACCCTCCCCCCCTCTTAGTTCTTTTAGCCCACACAATACCGCATGTAATTCTGCTTGTGTTGATGAGATATTAGCACTCAGTCTGTAGCAATATTCAGTATTTATCCACATGTTCGTTGCAGGATCATAATCCCTGATTATTATCCCACACCTCGCTCTGGCATTTTGCATGACAGAGCCATCACAGTACACGTGACCTACTGTATCTTTTTATTGGTTGTTGTGCGTATTCGTTTTTCAAAGATGAGTTTCAATTCCTTTGCATCGTACGTATTATTTTTCTTTGTTAATGTCAAAGTATCTACATTTGATTCTTTTTCTTGCCATGGAGGAAGTGGTTTGGGTTTATCGTCATGCTTGCAGCAGCCAACTAAATCGTAGTTTTGTAATCTGCCTACCATCTACCCTATATATCCTCTTTTGCTTTATCTCCGGAAGGTTCTAACATTATTTATACAATCTTCTGTATCACGAAGCAGTTCATGACCCACTGTATGTCTTATTCAGTATGTTTAATTACTGGGAGAGAGAGAGGGGAAAGGGTAGGGGGAGGAGAGGTGCTGAGGGGAGGGGGGGATATGTGGAATATGGTCATGAGAAACAGGTGGCACAAGCAAAAACCTGGGGTGGGGGAGCACGAAGGAGAGAGGGAGACGAGAGAGAGGGGAGAGGGAGAGAAAGGGGGGAGGTAGACAGAATAGAGACAGAGGAAGATGGGGGGGAGGAGGCAGAGAGTAAGGGAGGAGAGAGGAAGAGACAGACGTAGAGGGAATTACATAGGGGGAGAGGGGAGGAGAGAGCCTACAGAAGCAAGAGGGAGGAGAAAGAGTGGAGGTAGAGAGTAAGGGTGGGGGAAGACATGAGAAGGGGAGGAGACAAGGGGGTAGATGGATAGACAGATAGATAGGTAGACAGATGGACAGAGATTGAGACAGAGAGGGGGGGGAGGGAGAGAGAAACCTGAGGGTGGGGGGATGATAAGGAAGAGGGGAGGGAAGGAGAAAGAGAGGGGAAAGAGGGTATGAAGAGAGGAATCGGGAGGGGTGGAGGGGCGGGAAGAGACAAGGAAGGGAGGTAGGGAGGGTAAACAATGAGTAGGGGGGTTGGGGTGGGGGTGAGGGGTGGGGGGGTCAGCATCCACATATAAACATCCTACCCTTAGTGGGGGTTATGACGATACACCCATTTGTTCCCCATCTGTCTTCCCCCCCCTCTCTCTCTCTCTCTCTCTCTCCATCCCCCTTTGTCCATTATTTCACTCTTACCCTTCTTTTACCTCTTGTCTGCCCATTACTTCACTCTTCACCCTTTCGCTTACCCTTATCTCATCCTTTATTTCCACCTCCCTCATCCCCTTACCCTTACTCATACCTCTTATCCCCTCCCTTTGCCCTTTCCTTCCCTACCCTTTGTTTTTACCATCACTCACCCCTTACCCTCACCCTTCACCCTTCATCCTTACTCACCCATTAACCTCACCCTCGTCCACGCCCTATCTAGCCCAGTCCTCACCCTCAGCTTCACCCTTCGCCCTCCATCACCCTAAGCTGTTTGCAGTCCCCACCCCTTCACAGTTCTCTTCACACTTCATTGCGAGGGCGTCACTACCGCATCGTTACCACCTACACACGATTCTAGTTTAGCTTGGAATTAATGACTAGATGTTTAGATAAAGCTTTCATTAACTCCTTCACAGCTAAGATATTCTAAGTTGAAAATCGTCTTATAGCAGCAGGAATGAAATATAGGTGATGTCCGGGTGATGGAGTTAAATCTTTTGTTTTTATGACCTAAATTAGCGTTATATATATTGCTCTTGTTTTCCTGTGCCTTGTCTATTTTTTTTTTTTTTCGTTTTATGATTTTCCTGGCCACTCCCCGAAAGTTATTGTTCTTATTTCTTTCCTGTCTTTCCTTCCCCCTGCATCTCTTCTCCTTCCTATCTTTACTTCTTGTCTTTTTTATTCTTTTCTCTTTTTCTTCTATCTTTCCTTCTTCCGTTTCCTCTCTTTTCCGTTCTTTCCTTCCTCCTGTTCCTCTCTTATCTGTTGTTCCAGACCCCTTTCTTTCTCCTCTTTCCTATCTTTTCTTCTATCATTCGTTTTTCTCTTTCCCGTTTTTCCTTCCATCTTTCACTTCCCTGTCTTTCTTTCCTCATATTCTTTTTCCTCTCTCTCCACTTTTCTTTCTTCTCTTTCCTACCCTACCTTCTCTTCCTTGAGTTTTCCTGACTTCCTTATCCATCACACCCCACCTGCCTGACCTCTTATCTCCCTGCCGCTATCCACCACGAGACAGCACATCTGCAAACATAAACACAGAGGACACACGAACGCACACACAACGCCCCGTATGAACCAATCACAAGCCTGTAGGTCATGAGGTGAGGCGGTTCCACATTTATAAATAATCCTAAGTTGTGTTTATATTTTTAGCTTCATTTGGACAGTTGCTAAACATATCAGTCAAATTAGAGCGAATATTAGAGTGTCTAGGTGCGAAAAACAAAGAGATGCGACAAGAGGTAGCTCCTTGGACAACTGCTTACCATATTTAAGATGAAAATTACATATCGAAATAGGTTACTTAAAAACAACGTGATATGCGATAATACCCGACTGTTACGGAGATTTGTTTATGGTAAAAATCAGTTAGGTTTCTTTATAAATATGCGCGGGCCCCGTAGTAAGCATTATCTTATCCACCTCCGCCAATCACAGAGCCGCTTGCGTCCCCCTCATCCCGCGGGCCAATAGCACCCCGCCTTTCATCCCGCCTTGGCTCCCGTTACTCCACAACTGTTTATCTCGTGTTATCGCCGCCTGTCGTTATCTCCACCGTGATAACAGTTCAACGTACATTGTATCCAGGTGTGAGGAAGATGTGTGTGACTCATCGGCCCGTATTCTAGCTGGCGTAGTAGGTTCGTAGCACTTGTTACCAAGCGATTTATTTTGCATATTTCACAACCATTTTCTTTTAACGTTTATATCTACATATATATCTACTTAGTTTACAAGATAGTGAAGCCTTTATTCTAGGTAGCACAGGAAGCTTTGTAGCATCTCTTCCTTAGCGATTTTTTTTTTGCATTAACATTCGCCTGTGGTATTGGTTTTAATAGACATTTGCATCAATAACAGAGGAAGACAGTGATATATTACGTACAGAATAAATTGAAGAGGAAAAAAAAAAGTTACAAAATCATCGAAGCCACTAGATTACGATGATGAGAAACGGTATGTAGTAGAGTAAGTCCCAGGGTAACCACCACCTGTGCATTCCTACCATCATTTGTACCCAGCCAATTAAACCCATTCCTCTGTGTCATTAGAGAAAGTGCTTGTGTTAATATTCCTTCCACTTAGCAAACCTCTGCTTGACCTTAATATCATGGCTGGTTTGACTATAAATGTTCATCTGTTGATCGGTGTATGCAATCCCTAATAAGGGGCCACCTTTGCATGTGCTGCTTCCTGCGGCCTCTTCTATCTTATCATTGTGCATCTCACGTATATTAGACAACGTATAAATATGCACATGATTTAATGACAAGTGGTGTAGTTTGAACCGTATGTGTATACTGTATATTGCAGTCTGATAATACTTTAAAACTAATGACGCAAGTCGGCTTATTGCTAATTGGATATAGTATTTAATATGACAGTAATACTAATACATGAAGCATACACACGTGCTGTGGCTCCCCACTTGAATTGTAAAAGGCTTCCTCAGAATGTGCCTGACTGAAGCTTAGTTTGTTACCTTCGACGTAAGACGATAGGTATACGATAGACGCGTGCCCACTTTTGTTGCTGCTCTGCTAGTTGAAGGCATGGATATAAATCATTACAAGGCCTAAACAGCTCTACCTACAACACCCATTATTGGGTTACTACACCCACCACACACCATCACCCTGTAGCTCGTCCCACCCACTCTTCAACGCTCACACCAGTTTTATGGCCGCACTTCGAAATTGTAAGAGAAATCTGTCTACGACTAACACCATGTCTCATACAACGCCCATCTTCACAGGATGTACTCATCCCGTCCAGCCTCATCACCTGTCACAATGTCAGCCCATCCTGCCCACTTCACCACCCACCCCACCTATTCTTCGCTCCGCAGTTGAACATTTAGTGTCTAGTATTCACTGAATCAACTGAAATGCGACTTTGTACATGTCATTTGAAACTAATTGCCCATACTTGATGCTCGCCTCATTCAGTGGTAGGTTACTTTGGTGGTTATAATGACTACCACAATTTCTATTTATTTATCTTTTTTAATTGTACAAACAAGGTTATTTTTGGGAGGAGCCCTTTATAGACATAAATCAATTGTATTGACCTGAATGGATATGATAGACCCTAAGGGACATTATATATATATATATATATATATATATATATATATATATATATATATATATATATATATATATATATATATATATTCTTGTCTCTAAAACCTTTAGGTCAGAAGTTCTTGCCTGCACCCGCCCACGTTCACTTGTGTGGGCTATAATGATGAAAAACTCCTGTCACATCCGCCCGTGTCAGCAAGCATATGGTATGGCTGTGGCCTTGCTGTGACTGGACTGATTTTTGGTACACACCTTATGGCCATGACCTGTATCGATCTGTACTAAGAATCTGACCTGTAACCGCTTAAGCTTACTGAAGTACACATGATTTTATGTGTTGAGTATGAACTTAACACACAAAATAATCAGAATGGATCCTGGCTTACCCGAACAGATGTGAAGGGAATTTACCTCAATGAACCCAGAGTTGCCTGAGACATGATGAGTGACCCGACATAGGTGCGGTGTTGACGAAGACGCTCGATGTAATAGTGACATGGTTCACCTGGCAGTTATCACCTGTATACCGTGGGAAACAGGTCGTATTCTCGCTGGCGTAGGAGCTATCTAACACCTCTTTCTCAGCGATTTATTATTCCTATTGCATCTTTCTATCCCCTTTCTCATTTATTTATTTAACCTACTGCACCGTGGCATCCCTTTGTATATTGTTATTGGCGCAAACTTTATTAGAATTACAAAAATCTCACAAGAAAATATGGAAGTGTGATATACTAAGAAAAATGAAAAGACTAAGGAAGAAGTGTTACGAAGTCTTTTCTGTCAACAAAACTACGGTTCAGTGGCAGCTTATAGAAAACAGGCCGTGGACATCTGTAAACACTTGACTTGCCTGATTCTTTAGGATCGTTTAAATCTTTCACTACGACAACGCCTTTCTTCCACCAGACAGATTTAATAGGTAGAGGAGGCATTTTCGACCTGGAGGGGTTAAATATAGCCTTCATTAACCCCCCCTTCATCACGAGGACTTACTTGGTCGTGCATGTCATTCTGGGTAGCGCCACACGATTTCATTGAGGTTAGGAGAGACCTCTAGGATGAAGGAATTAAAGCGAATGAAATATAGTGGTGGCGAGGAAAAATACACGACGTCCCATCGAATTGACGGGGTGAAAACACATGGGTGTCTTGACTGTGCATAGAATCAGCCTCCACATACAAATCTTCAGGACGATAATTTTTTTTTGTTTTATACTTATGTCTAGATGGCTCCATGCAATAATATACAGCTCAGGAAAGAAAATTTTTGAACTGGAGGGTATGAGACAGTCTACATTAACCCCTGCAATACGAGAGGCATTTTTCGTAAATTAAAAATGTCTTGGTGGAGAATAAACTAAAACACGCATTCGTCGACCGTGTGACCTGCGTCGTGTCATGATCCCGTAATGGGAAGTTAAGGAATGGGCGTGACGTGAGCAAAGGAATGGGTGAGATGGGCTGGGATGTTGGTGGGTGGTGTGGGGATGAAAGTATATATACCTGGTGAAAAAAGGCGTTGCGGGATAAGTGGTTCGAGTGTAGTGAAGTTATATTCCAATACCTTCAAAGAGTGTGGGTGTCAGGGGGAAAGAAGACGATGTGGGAGACATAAATGGGTGGAAGTAGCTGGGTTTGCGACGGGGGTGAGGGATGGGTCATGAGAATATCCCCTGTGAAAATGGGTGTTGTAAATTAATGGCTTGAGTGTCATTTCAAAGTGTTCCCCTGTAGTAATAACAACAGCAAGACAAGCCCACGTTGCATTCACTGGTATCTCTCAACGCAGGCAATAAGACATCATCGGTGTGAACGTGTTACCGGTAGTACTGTTCACACTGACTTGGTAGGCAGTAGCGGCGGAAGTTGCTCAGTAATTGTCTTTGTACTTCAGACGCTGTACTGGGAAGTAATCGAGCCAAAATATAATTATCTTTTTTGTTAAATTATTATTTTTTTTTAACGAGTTGGTACAAGGATCCGAATGGGCAAAAGAACCTGAGTGACAAGTGGAACTGAAGCTTAGGAACAAAGACATTGGGACAGACAAGGATGTGTCCACCAGATGGCCAAGGTGGACTGGTGATGGAAGTCTAGGGTTGGAGGCGGCCTGGCTTTAACGTGATGCGGTTCGAATCCAAGACTACAAGAGGTGACTGGAGGTTCTTGTCATGTTTCGACTCTCTCTCTCTCATCCTGTAAATTTCGCTATAACATTTCACCAAAGGAGCTCTCCCCCCTCTCTCTCTCTCCATGTAAATCTCACGATAACATTTCATCAAAGGAGCTCTCATCTGGACTAAAAAAAAAAAAAAAAAAAAATAGTTTACATCCAAATGCCGTGGGTGTTGCCATCAATATTTATAGTGTCTCAGGTAATATAATAAAATGAGTAAAAAAATGGAAGGAAGGATGAAAAACAAACCCCAGTAAATTACACTGAATAATGTGATGGAGAATATATATTTTTTCTTATACTTAATCACAACTTCAGTATCTGTATCGTTCGGACGAGTAAATTAAAGTTGGGTTCAGATATTTTTTAGTGACAGTGATAACCCCTTCTGTCCCTCTTTTGTTTTTTGTTTTTACTACCTCAAGATGGCTTAATTTGGCTCAGGAGCCGCTTTTCCAATGGGTGGGTTTGATATTGCTTTCATAAACCTTCTCCACAACTAAGGGTCCTTCCAAAGATTAAGAAAATCGTCTGGTAGTAAGAACAGACGAAGAAAAAGAGGTCCTGATAATGAAGTGTTATAGAAGCGTAAGTTCCCGGTAATCACTACGCTGGGAAGTTATCAGGGGTAGTAATGGTGTTAAAGCGGTGATAATTGTGTTAGTGCTACGCTGTGAACGGCTTAATCAGATAGTCTTTAATGGTGTGTTTATGTCTCACGGTATATAATTTTTTCCCTTTTATTTTTTCCCCTCGTAAGACTGTTTGTGAAGCCTTATGGGAGGATAGGCCACTCCTTCGCAATATATATGTGACGTCTGGCGGTAGCAACAGTAAATATTTTGTGTCGTGTTGGCGTCACCTGGTTAAATTTTACGGTGATTTTATTCTTCCTGTGATACTGAATAATGGGAATAAGAGCACATTTTTCACCCTACGTTAAGCAATAGGGTCACCGCAATGTTAGAATGGATGGATACCGTTGTGTCGTTATGGCATTAAGGTAAAAATAGTGTTATTTTTTGTTGAACATTAAGAGAGGGAACATGTAATAAAATCGTCAGGAATCTGTCAGGAGAGAAAGAGAGAGAGAGAGAGAGAGAGAGAAGACGTTGAAGGACTGGTCGGTATAATCCATTAGTAATTCTTGTGGCAACTTCCCGCAGGCTGTAATACTGATGATGACTGCAACACTGACGAAAAGAGAAGAAACACAAGCCGATGATTAATGCTACCGATTGCATGAGGGTTAAGTGCTCAATTAATTTTTTGTAAGTCTCAATCTTCCTTCAGAACACGACCTCCGACAGTCAAATCCATGTCCAGGTCCCCAAATTTACTTCTTCGTTAACAGGTACAGGAATATAACGGACACTGATTCACCTCCGACTTCCCTTTGTTTACCTGTACAATTTAGTTACATAATCATGCAGGTTGTACGTAGCTGTTAGTTATATTTATTTTTATTTGTGCATCATTAAGTCTATATGTCACTTATTCTCAAACACTTACAAGGTAAATATGGTTATCGTAATGGCCGTTCTTCTCTCAAATTTACCGTGCCTATAAGCTGAATATAGTTACCGTATTTCTTCGTTCGTTCGTTGAAAGATTCCCTGCACATATAGTGCAGGCCGGGCCATACATTAGCCCGGTCAGTGGTGTACGGGCTGATTAAAAAACAGTAAGAGGGGAGGACAGGACCTGGGGAATGCCCAGCACACACGTCCTATCTCCTGACTGGCTTTGTGGTGTGTGTACCGTATTTCTTGTTCTTTCCTGACTTATATTTACTATGCCTGCAGACTTCCGGGTTAAAAATAGTACTTATTTATTTTTTCTACGTACTCTTGATCATTAAGTCATACGGTGGGTTGTTAATATCGGCACTAATTGCAGTGTATGTGAGAGTGATGGCGTGTTGGCGGTGTTTTGTGTTTTATCGCCGTTTTTTTTTTTTTTTTTTTTTTTTTTTTTTTGGCGGTGGGCGGCAGGTTAAGCATGACCTTGGCTGTTCACGCACCACTGCACACACACACACACACACACACACACACACACACGTTTTTATCACTGCGCACATACAAACAGACGCACGCTTCACTGCACACAAACAAACACACATACACACCCACACCCGACCCTACACGAACACACACCTACACGCTTGAACCCCTGGACACACACACACACACACACACACACACATTTCACGCCTGAGTACACACACAGACGTCTACACATTGCCATAAAAACCACCAACTACAGGTTATAACATTTCTTGTCGCTAATACAGTGCGAATTACTTCCTGCTTCTCTCTCTCTCTCTCTCTCTCTCTCTCTCTCTCTCGGCGATTGACATTTGGAACTACTGGGATTAAATACAGTCTTTCTTTACTGCTTTACCATCAGGTCATTACCCTAAGTTGAATATTTTTATCTGGTAGCAGTGAACGTAAAATTGACGTCCCCAGGCTGAAGGGGTTAATTTCCATACCAGCTTAAACTGTCCATCCATTCATCTATTCATCCATTCATCACCTCCTAGTATTTCCCTTCACAGAGCTATGAATCTATTTAGTCCACATCTCTCTCTCTCTCTCTCTCTCTCTCTCGGGGTTATATTATTTCCTGGTATTATAGACTGAGGGTGTGGTAATAACAATAATGTAACAAAAAGTAATGTAATCCTATCCAGCATTTTTTACCCATCTCGAATAACGTAAAAGTTAGGTGTGTCAGGAGGAAGTGATGTTTGTCTCACCTTGAAATTCTCTGCTTCAACTTTGACACATAACGCTACCGGGCATGACAGACCAGGTGCAGAGAGAGAGAGAGAGACGTTGATGCAAGAAGGGTGTATGTGTATATGAGAGAGAGAGAGAGAGAGAGAGAGAGAGAGAGAGAGAGAGAGAGAGAGAGAGAGAGAGACGGGGGGAGGGCAAAGCAAAAAAAAAAAAGACCGTGATGGATGAGATGGGGACGTTGATGATAGTGTCTGAGAGAGAGAGAGAGAGAGAGAGAGAGAGAGAGAGAGAGAGAGCGTAAACTGAGAAAGTCATCAGTACTAAATCTATACTAAGCGGGAGGTCTGGAGGAGAGATGGAGGGAAAAAAAGGGGGAGGGGGAGAGGAGAGAGGGGAAATGCACGTGGGAGGTAAGGGAGGGAGGCGCGTGCTAGCAAGAGAGAGAGTGAGAGAGACAGAGACAGAGACACAGAGTATGAGAAAAAATATGGGGCTGAAAGACAATGGGAAATTTGTGAAGGAAAATTGGAGAGAGAGAGAGAGAGAGAGAGAGAGAGAGAGAGAGAGAATAATAATTTTCGTCTTATTTTGGAAAGAGGCTGACGACTTTAAGGAAGGGGAAGTAGATGCCGAAGGAGATAGAGGGGGGGAGGGAGGGAAGGAGGGAGATAGGGAAGGGGGAGGGAGGAAGTGAGGGGGGAGGGGTAAGAGGGGAGGGGGAGGGAGGGAAGCAGCCATCCGTGACGCCCTTACACCTTCCGTCTTATTACGTGTGTGTGTGTGTGTGTGTGTGTGTGTGTGTGTGTGTGTGTGTGAAGGCGAATACAGGAAGATCTGCAATATGAATAAGTTATGGATTCAAAGACTTTACACACACACACACACACACACACACACACACACACACACCATAATACTCATTTACATACAGCATACATTGAGAAAAATACTGCACACAAATATACACTCTCTCTCTCTCTCTCTCTCTCTCAGCAGTGTAAGGAGCGAACCGTAATAGACCACACAAAGAACGCCACCACACAATATCAACTCCATCACACAGCCAAAGGAAAGCAGTCTAGAAGAGCCTCGCATTTATCATCCGTGTGTGTGTGTATGTGAGAGAGAGAGAGAGAGAGAGAGAGACGGGATACTGTTGTTCATTCTGTCTTCTATTCTGCTGCCTCATCCTTTATCGGCCTATCAGAAGCATAAAGACTCCTGGCTATGTTAGTTCAGACATTGAGGGTGATAGTCGCTAGTCCCTGAGTGGCATTATGTGTGCAAGTAACCCCAACCATCCCTCTGATTTAAACCCTAGTGATTCACATTCGGTTGTAACGCCGTGACCTTTTGAACGATCAGAGGATACACTGTTGGCTTAATGAGTTCCTTGGGTACAGGAAACAATTTGGTTCTTCACCTACCATAATCTAACGGTAACACTACATCGACTGAGTGGACGATGGACAGCCCCAAGTATTATCTTATTTTCTCCTCATTTTCTTGGACCCTGCCTAACCCCATCTTAAGGTGGGAGAAAGGGCAATAATGTTGATGATAATGATTCTGACAAACTCGCCAAACTCCTTTATTTTGCCTCCACTGAGCATTAATCTAGAACATCACGTACGGTAGGTATTTGTGACCACCTACCCCAGCTGATGATGATCCTTATATAGTTCCTCCCGTTTACCTCGATGTCGTCTTTTTTAATATTAGTCTTGCTTTATCCTAATAATTTGATTTAGCTTAGGAGGGTCTTTTTATTTAGATTAAGCCATCATTAACTTCTCCTCTGTTTTCGTCACCCTAAGAGTCTCATTAGAACTCTTTCCTCACTGATTTATCTTGAGTATTGCATCCCAGGTTTCTTTTGTTATGCGTTTTTGTGTCGCTTGAGTATAGATATAACTGGTAGAATAGTTATATTAGTTATAACCTATCCTATAATAAATAGTTTTAAAAGAACCAATGCGTTTGTTGTTGCTGTTTGCTCTATGCACACCTTTGTGTGGTATGCAAAAATAAGCTGATGAGAAGGAGCTACTAGAGAGTTTCCTCAGCTGATGACAATACTGGCTTAGAGCTTGTAGTCTCATTGGCTTAGCAGACATAATCTAATCGTATATACTACTAGTTCTTGTCCGCAAACATTTGCAGGACTATGTAATAGGCCTGCCATCAGTCACAGTATGTTTGCAGATATCATTATCTTTGTTTCCATACCGTTAATGAGTCCACAACAACCAGATCTGACGAAGTCGAAAACATTATTTTCTCATATTTTCGCGTGTCGCGATTAAGACAATTTGGCAGAGTCGCGTCGCGCCGCGCACGATCGCCAAAATTTTTGTTTGGCATTTTTCTAACACTCCCTGGACTTAGCCGTACCTAATGCCAAAAGAATTGGGCCGATATCTATTACCGTTCTCGTGAAAGAAACAAACGCACAGACAGATACACACATACACTGCTTGACGTTACTATTTAGATTTATACAATCTGTAAAAATATAAGATATAATTAGCGTATAATTCAACAGTAATGTGCAATAAGCAAAATAATTTGGTAAGAAAGAGGTGTCATAAATGTAACCAGACTAGGGGCAGAGGTCTCTGTGAACGCACCCCACCAGCTGCTGTCGCCGGTAAAGGACGGACCATATACAGCAATCGGTGTCTGTAAAAGATGTTTGCATTTACCGCCACCCCGATAACGAGTTTTACGGTCCCTCTAAGTACTGTATGTGTTGGACTTACCGATAACTGCCACGGCGCATTTGGGTCATTTTTATTAACCAGCCAAAAAGCTAAATTAGGTAAAGTTTGCTTAAGTTTGGTTGGGTTAGGTAGGTTTGCACGAGGTAAGGTAAGGTAAGGTTAGGTTAGGTTAGGTTAGGTTAGGTTAAGTAAGGTGAGGTAAGGTTAGGTAAGGTAAGGTAAGGTAATGTAAAGTATGCCAAAGTTTGGTTAAAGGTCAAGTAGCGTAATATTTTACTAGTAAATTTTCTTTAATGATTTGTTAGTAAAGACGTCCATAGTGCGTAAGTCACTCTACTCTCGCTGAACAAAATAAATACACTGTGATGCACTGACATAAATAACTGCAAATACCCAGCCATTACCGCTTGTAACAGTGATGAGTACAAGCATTAACTCCTTCACTACCAGGACTCCCCCGAGGTTTTATTCTTGCGGACACCCGATCATGTTATCCAGATTAGAACTTTTTTGGAATTAATAGTAGTAGTAGTAGAGGTGCATGGTACGTGTATGTAGGAGGACTACTGGGCCTTGGAAACAGGCTGTGAAGCCTATGCCTAGAGTCGGACGCAATAAAAAAAAAAAAAAAAAGTAGTAGTAGTAGCCCCGAGTTCATCTGAATGTGAACCCAGTGGACTGCAGGTTGAAGATGCCCCTCTCCTGCGGTTCACCATCCTCCTTTCTGGGGTGATGAGGGAACTGAGGGACGTTTGTACAACCAGGCAGTTCCCCCGCCTGGTTATATTGGGGCCACCACGTGAAGCGCCCCTCTCCAGAACCTTTGAAAGTGTAGGTGTTTTATATATATTGCTTTCCTCATTAATCCCATCAGTACTAAACGCCTTTCCTAAGCTAAATAAAATCGTGTAGAAGCAACAACAATAACAAACTAGACTAAATAAGACGTTGTGGGATCGAAGAAGTTAACCTTAATGCCAATGGTTCAATAAATTCGTTAATGCTGTAATCATGTGCCAGCCAGCCATAAAGCCCAGTCCATCCATCTGTTATATAAATGCAGGTTTTAAGCTTCGGCCCACAGGAGGGGTAAGAAGCACATAATAAAGTTGATTAATCACGCAATAAATCTCTCTCTCTCTCTCTCTCTCTCTCTCTCTCTCTCTCTCTCTCTCTCTCTCTCTCTCTGGTTTCATAATACAAGTCAGGTCGATGTTATTTCAACATTTTCAACACGGTATTGTTATTTTATTTTTAACTGAGAGGGAGACAATCCAACTCTTGCCTCACTCTCAATACACTCACCCCTTCAGTACGATGATGGTTTGCTTTATTCTTTTTACCTCTAGACTGGTGCTGGAGAGGGACCTTCACGTGGTGGCACTGATATAACTGGGCGGTGTAGATGCCCGGTTATACAAACGTCCCTCAACTCCCTCCCTATCCCCCCAAATGGAGGATGGTGGTCTGCAGGTGAGGGCGACTTCGGCTTGCAGACCGCTGAGTTGACATTGAGATGAGCGTGGGGTTGCAATTACTACTACTACTACTACTACTACTACTACTACTACTGCTACTGCTACTACTTCTACTGCTACTACTTCTACTTCTACTATTACCACCACCACCGCCGCTACTACTACTACTACTACTACTATTACCAACACCCCCAGACGATATACTTAGGTTAGGGAAGGCCTCTCCTGGTGAAGCAGTTAATGAAGTCTGCATGTATCCCCTTCACTCCGTGGTGTTACTCCTAAAATGAATAAACTTGTCGGTCGATAGCAGGACCAAAGCCAGTATTCTTGTCGGGTAAGGAGGCCCCGTAGCACCTCTTCCTTAGCGATTAATTTTCCAAACTCCCATTAACATCCTCTTTTCTTGCTTCATATATATTTTTAGTACGGACTTAGATTGTATGAATAGCACACAGGAATACGGTGCCGGAGCAGAACCAGAAATAAACCGGTAAGGAAGAGGTGTTAGTAAGCTTCCCAATCAAACGAAAACACCGATCTAAGATGCTTGAAATGTGATCGTACTGCAGGGGTTGACAGGCACTACAAGGGAGTGAAGGGGAGGATGGAGAGTTGGAGGGAGGGAGGGAGAGAGGGGAAGGAGTGAGAGTTGGAGGGAGGGAGGGGAAGGAGGAAGAGTTGGAGGGAGGGAGGGAGAGGAGGGAGAGTTAGAGGGAGGGAAGGGGAGGTAGGGATGAGGCGGAAGAGAAGAAATGGAGAGGAAGGGGAGGGCTCTGGAGGGAGTGAGGGGGTGGAGGAAGAGGAAGAGAGGAAATAGTGCAAGGCGAGGAAACTGGAAGGGTGAGGGATGGAAGATAGAGAAGGGAGGGTGGAAGAAAAGAGGAAGAAAGGAAGCAGGAAGAGTGAGAGAGGGGGACGAAGGGAGGGACTACTATTGAGAAGGGAGAAACGTGAGAGTAAAATGAGAGGAAACGGGGCGGAAGGAAAGGAGACTGGGGGGAATGAAGGGGCGGAGGGAGGAGAGGAGAGGAGTGTTAGGGAATAATGTGGTGAACAGGTGGGGAAGGGAGAATAGTGGAGGAGGGTGAGGCAGCGTGGGGGTTGAGGGAGTATAAGGGAGAGAAGGGGTGTGTGGAGGAGATGGGAGGGAGGAGTAAGGGAGATGGGGAAGGAAGGGGAAGAGGAAGGACTATGAAGAGAGGGGTAAAGGTAGGGAAGTTGTGTGTGTGTGTGTGTGTGTGTGTGTGTGTGTGTGTGTGTGTGTGTGTGTGTGTGTGTGTGTGTGTGTGTGTGTGTGTGTGTGTGTGTGTGTGTGTGTGTGTGTGAGGTAAAGATAGAGAATGAGGGAGGGAAGGGGTGAGGGGGAGGGGTGTGGAGGAGTAAGAGGGAGGATTATGCAGGGTGTGGAGGAGTGGGGGGCGGTGGCGTAGTGTGGGGGTGAGGGAGAGAGTGAGGGGGTGCAGAGGATGAGGGGGGGTAAGGGCGGCTCCAGGAAGCAGGGTAAGGGCGTGTCAGGGGCCACGCCGTGTAAGGTGAGGGGGGAGGGTGAGGGGGGAAGGGGAGGGGGGAGGGGGAGGGAAGAGAGCTACAAGGGTAGGGGTGAAAAAAAAAAAGGGGAGAATAGGGGAGAACAGAGAGAGAGAGAGAGAGAGAGAGAGAGAGAGAGAGAGAGAGAGAGAGGTATGAGAGAAAGCAAGAGAAAATCAATATACGGAGAAACAGGAAAGAAGGGATGGAGAAAGGAGGTCAAATATAAGAAAAGGCACACGAAATAGGAAGAGAGAGAGAGAGAGAGAGAGAACGTGGGGATTGAGGGAAGGAGATAGGTAAGTAAACTAAGATTGAGGGGAGGAGGAGAGAAATAGGCAGGTAGGGAGGAAAACAAGTAGGTAGGTAGGGAAAGAGGTAGGTTGGTAGGTAGAGAAGGAGGTAAGTAGGGAGACGAAGGAAGGGAGAGATAAGAGGGAGGAAAGAAAGGAGAGAAAAGCAGGTAGGTAGCTGGGTAGAGAGAGAGGGAGAGAAAGAGAGGTAGATGAAAAGGAGGTGGGGAAAACAACAAGTGGGTAGGTAGACAGAGAGAGAGAAGAGAAAGACAGAGGTAGGGAGGGAGGAGAGAAGAGAAAGACAGGTAGGTTGGTAGGGAGGGAAATGGGGACAGGGTAGGGAGGGATAAATAAGGAGGGATTACAGGGTGAAATATGGGTTACGTTCTGTCCTTGTCTCCCTCACTACTCCCATCCTTCACTCCCTTTATTTCCTCCCTATATTTATTCCATCCTTCCTTTCTTTCCTTCTTCCTTCCTTCCTTCCCTCCTTTAGTCCTTCCTTCCTTCTTCCTCCCTGACCTTTATATATTTGTACTTTCCTTCTTCATGCCCATCCATCCAAACTTCCATCCGTCTTTCCTGACCTTTCTGACACTCCCTTCTCCTCTGCTGTAGGGAGGGGAAGGGATAGGTAAGAAGGTGGAGAAGTAGGTAGGGAGGTAGAGAAGGGTTTGGAGGGAGGGAGGCAAGAAAAGGGAACATGCTAGGAGGGAGGAGTGATCAGTTGGACAAATAAGGGAGGATTAAGAGTGAAATATGGCTTTTATCCTGTCCTTGTCTCCTTTCTTTCCTTCCCTTCCTTCCTTCCTTTATTCTCTCCTTCCCTCCCTCTTTCATCCTTCAGAACTTCAGGAATTGTCCTCTCTTATGTTCTTTTGCCTCATCTCTTCCTTCCTCCTTCCTTCCTTCCTTCCTTCCTTCCATCCCTCCTTCCTTCCTTTCTTCTTTTTTTATTCCGTACCCTACCTCTCCTCCTTTTTTCACCTTGTCTCTTCCTTCATTCTTCCTCTGTTTTCTTGTTTCCTTCCTCTTATCTCCCCCTTCCCTACCCCTTCCCTGCCTTCCTCATCACTCATCCCTCCCATTCCCTCCATCCTCCCCTTCCTTCCCACTTCCCGTCTCCTATATCCTTCCTCTCCTCCCCCCAACATTCCCCCATCTCTTCCTCCCCCTCCCTCCCTCTGCCTCCCACGTCGGTTTCTGCCACGTGCCCTTCACACACACACACACACACACACACACACACACACACACACACACGTAAACATAGGCTACATCCATCCACTTACCACACGCAACTTCATCACACAGATACGCACACATACACTCTCACTCACATTACACACACACACACACACACACACACACACACACACACACACACACACACACACACACACACACACACACACACACACACTCTCTCTCTCTCTCTCTCTCTCTCTCTCTCTCTCTTCATGCATGACTATATTTCCCTACCCAAACAAACACACGTATACACCCCGAGACCACAATAAAGTTAAATTTGCACGGACACTTAAGAATGAATAAATTTTTGAAAGTAACTTGATCTTAGCTTTTAACATATTAATACCGTACATTGTTAAATACTTACCTGGCCAAATTTTTAGGTAGTGTGCAGTCGGAAATGTACCTGGCCATTCAGTTAACGAATTAAAATAGTAGTAACAAGAACAAGAACACAGCAATAAGAACAGAAACTACACCAATAATAATAATAATAATAATAATAATAATAATAATAATAATAATAATAATAATGATGATGACGATGATGATGATGATGGCTCTTTTATTAACAAGTTTGTCAGGCGTACTAGCCCTAATAACTGATGGTGATGACAGTAATGGTGATGATGATGATGATGATGATGATGATGACAATGAAAACGATGATGATAATGAAAACGATGATGATGATGATGATGACAATAATGACGATGATGATGACGACAATAATGATGATGATGGTGATGATGATGATGATGATACTGGCACTTACATGTATGCAGGTGATGCTGTGGTGCTTGATGATAGTGAACGGGCTCTATGCAGGTTTGTTCAGATTTCTGTGAATGTCTCCGAGTGTCGAGATCTGAAAGGAAACAGAAATAAAGAGTTAAGCGATGGTTATTGAGAGAGTTAAGTGATGGTTATTGAGAGAGTTAAGTGATGGTTATTGAGAGAGTTAAGTGATGGTTATTTTGAGTTAAGTGATGGTTATTGAGAGAGTTAAGTGATGGTTATTGAGAAAGTTAAGTGATGGTGATTGAGAGAGTTAAGTGATGGTTACTGAGAGAGTTATGTGGTTATTGAGATAATTAAGTGATGGTGATTGAGAGAGCTAAGTGATGGTTACTGAGAGAGTTAAGTGATGGTTACTGAGTTAAGTGATGGTTACTAAGAGAGAGAAGTGATGGTCATTGAGAAAGGTGACGGACAGTGCGATGTATGGGTGAATGGAGATAGACTGGCAGCGGTGGAGGAGTTTGGCCTGTGAGGTGGAGCTAAGAATATCGTAGGGTTGAATGAGGAGTGAGCGGATGTGTGGCCCTTTGCACTGATCGCTCTGTTTGATATGTCTTGTCCTGAACTTGACTTTCCTGTTTCTGAAGCTCTCGCACCCCATGGCTCAGTGGGGAAATGAGGGTTAGGGTGATGGGTGCGTGTAACTGCATCTATATTTTCGTTTCCTACACTAAAGAATGAGAGACTGGCCAGGAGACTGTATGTGAGGTGAGAAGGGGAACAGGGAGAGGGGGAGACCAAGGATGAGGGATGGACTGGAGAGGTATATGGGAGAGGTGCGTGTGAACTGGAGGGAAGGCAGCCAAATGGCAGAGGATAGGGCGACGTGGAGACGGTGTTTGTGGCCTCCCTTTTCGGGATTATGACGTCTGGCAATAGATAGATAGACATAGAAGATTGCAATTGTATGTACCAATGCACACACACACACACACACACACACACACACACACACACACACACACACACACACACACACACACACACACACACACACACACACACACACACACACACACACACAGACGCCCCCTCCCTGCGTCCCACACACAACGTACACACAATAGTTTTGCAATACCCCCCATGGTTCCTCTCCTTACACACACACACACACACACACACACACACACACACACACACACACAATTGAGTGAGTTCCAATCATTCACTCCGTCAATCGTACAGTGTATTGACATAAGTGAATAAGTCGTGCTTGTCTTTGTTTTGGCCTCAACGGTTTGCCTTTGATCCGTCCACACGCTTTGTTTCTCTCTCTCTCTCTCTCTCTCTCTCTCTCTCTCTCTATCTCTCTCTTTCATTATTTCACTAGTTCTTTTGTCTTTCCATCGTTCTGATTTTTCTATCGATCACACACACACACACACACACACACACACACACACACACACACACACACACACACACACACACACACACACACACACACACACACATTCTCTTGTCTTATACTTACTTATGCTAATTGCTTGACAAGAATGTGTAAGTGAATGATAAATATAAACTGATATAAATTAATAGATACAGATTGATGATAGATAGATAGATAGATAGATAGACAGCTAGAAAGAGAAATAGCTGGCTAGATAGATGGAGTAATAGATAAACAGATAGACAATAGACAGATGAGAGAGAGAGAGGCGGGAGGTGAGAGAAGATACAGGAATAGAGACAGTGAGAAAGACAAAGCCTCTCTCTTCTCTCGCTCCATTCACATATCACCATCTGGGCTTAATAGTTCTCTCTCCCCTCTTTTCCCCCCTCCCCTCCTCCCCTGCCCTCCCCTCTTCTCCCTTCCCCTCCCCTTCCTCTTAAGTTCTTCCTCCCCTTCCCTTCTCTGTTTTCTTCCACTCTTTCTCTTCCTGCCACCCTCCCCTTCCACTTCCCTTCTCCTTTCTTTTACTCTCCCCATTTGCCTCTCCCATCCCCCCTTACACTTCCACTTCCTTCCTCTCCCCACCCCCTCTTATCCTCCCTTCTCTTCACTTCCTACTTCTCTTCCATTTCTTTCCTCTTCGCCCTGCCTTGCCTTCCCTTTATTCCCCTTCCCTTCCCTTCCCTTCCCTTCCCACCCCTACCCCCTCCCTTGTCCTCTGTTCACTCCTCCCTCTTCCATTCTTCACTCCCCACCCCTACTCCCCCCCACCTCCCTCCTTCAACCCACTTCTCTCTCTTAACTTTCCCTACCCCTACCCCCCCTCCTTGTCTGCTCTCTCTCTCTCTCTCTCTTGTAGTGAAGGGGTTACTAAGACTACATTAATTTCTCCAGTCAGAAAATCACCCATATGCTGAAAAAAATCGTCTGAATAAGCCTAAATAAGCCTTAAAAGTCCCCTTATTTCCTGCAGTCGCCTCAACAGAATTCAAACCATCACCCCGACGCCAGTACTGTACCACCATAGTCTGTCCATTTGAACTTGGCGGAGATATTTATTCTGTAGCTTATTTTCCGTAGCTAAATGGCGGAGTGGAGGACGGCTGTACATCCTCCCCACAATACCCTCGCGACTAGCTTCATCTTTCAGTGTTAATCTATTGTTACAGCGCAGGATTCAAGATGGAGGGATGGCAAGCGTAGGACAAGTTAAAGTGAGCGTAGTATAATCCACGTACAATTTATCTTCCTTCCGTTTCATTATACTGTGGAGGAGCGGTGGGTTGGCAGTGTGGGTCTTATCTTGCCCCTGACACGGTAGTTGGGGACCTGTTGGCCAGAAGGCTCGCGTGGTTAGTGCTGGAGTGGTTGTGTGGTTGTGAATGTCGCCCTGTAATGAAGTACTGTTTGTCTTATTGAACACGTGTATCCTTTCTCTGCTTTTTGTATCGCTCTCTCTCTCTCTCTCTCTCTCTCATATTCTTATCTCCCTACCTTGTCATTTTAATCCAGTACTTTTTATCAACGTTCTCCTTTCCACACTTTCTCCCTATCCATATATCCTTCCACTTCCGTTTTTCCTTCCCCCTTCCTTTATCCTTCGCCTCCTACACTCCTTCCCCGTTATCTACCCTGGCCTCTTCCCCCGTCACGGTAGTTGGGAGCCTCGTGGTTATAAGCCTCGTGGTTATAAGACTCGTATGGTTAGTGGCGTAGTGGTTGTTTGTATACGTCACCCTATAATGAGGAGGTATTCGTATCACTCAACACTTCAGACTCTCCTTTGCTGGCTTTCTACAAGGGTCTTATTCGTCCCCGTGTGGAGTACAGATGTGAAGGTAGGAAGGGAAGCGTTACTCACATGTTTGAGTGGTGTCAAAGGCGTTTCGTTTCCTCAGCTCTCCTCTTGTGGTCACCCTTCAGTATCTCTCTCTCTCTCTCTCACACACACACACACACACACACACACACACACACACACACACACACACACACACACATACACACACACACACACACACACACACCCATGAAGGCCCTGTCTGTGTGGTGGGGTGGGGTGGGGTGGGGTGGGTTGGGTGATGTCAGGGGTGGTTGTAATTGAAGAGGTGAAGTAGAGCAGGACAGTCAGTAGCTAGGTAGGTAGGTAGGCCACGCACTCACCTACTAGGGTAAGTAAGTAGGTTAGAGAGTTAGCTGGCGTTAGTGAGTTATTTGGCACACTTGGTAGACAGGCAGGTGGATAGTCATAGGTAAGTTGGAAGGCAGGTAAGTAGGGAGGTAGGTAGGTTGGTAGGTACATAGGCAGGCTACATACTCACCCACTCACCAGGGTAAGTAAGTTATGAAGCTGGCATACCTGGGAGGCAGGGAGGTAGGCAGGTAGGAGGGTAGGCCACACACTCACCCATCTAGTAATGTAAGTAGGTACGTAAGTAGGTTAGTGAGCAGGCTTAAACACAATCGGTTGGTAGAGAGAAGAGTATAGCTGCAATCTTATTCAGTAGTTCCTTTACACTATGGAGGCTATGGTAGAGTGATAAGGCCAGACAGAGCAGCAGAACAGTTCAGAGGGTTGGAGTGTGGCTTCATGAGTTAAGAACCCCAGATGTGAAGGACCTAGTGACCGTGACTTACTGAACACATGAGGGGTTACGGTAAATAGTTTAGGGAGTAAGCTGGGGTATTTCTAAGGATTATAATTAGATAAGTCAGTAAAGGAGTAATATTTTCACGGGTGGGAATTTCCTGCAGCCAATTAAAAGCATATGGTGTTAGGTAGAATTAATACTCTTATGCGACAGTACCAAAGAAAAAGTTAAATGTGAAAGTGTGAGTTTAGAAAGTTGGTTTCCTAAATATTAAATGTTTTGACATTCGTATGTGATAAACATCAGGGTGTGTGTTGGATTGGAATCAGTGCCTCTTGGTGCGGTGTTGGACGTGGGTATAATGTATACACATCTCTGTACCCACAACAGCTACGAGCAATTTACCGCTCGCCGAAGGGTCATCCTCATGTCTTCTCTCTCCACAACCAGGCATTAAGCTACACTTTCTAAAATAGGTGGTTGCAAAAGTAAGGGCAGTATTGGGTGCGTAAAAAAATTGGGGGAGGTGAATAATGAACTGTCTCAGTACGAAGACGTCTCGCTTTATGTTTAAGCTTGCTACTTGTATACAATTTGGTTCATCTTAGGACAACCTCTCGTACATAAGGGAATTTAATTATTCCTCTGCACTGACCCTGCGGCTGTGAATGACCTCTCGTGTATTATTGTGTCTAAACGTCAGATAACTTTACTGCTTAGGGTGAACATAGTGGACTCCGTGTGTAAAAAATAAAAAATCCTAAACGTGTAGTAGCTTGTGGCCACCCGAGGTTGAACATATTTCAGTTGACGAGGCACTATATAATTTGGCTATAGACACTCACTGCTAAGAGTTATATATTTTCTTGTATTTTTTGCTGCCTCCAAGTGATATATATTAAACATGGGAAAGACCTCGAACTAAAGAGGATGAAGCAGGAGAACTGAGGTGTTGCCGAAGAAGCTGTGACTCCCTGCCAGTGTAACGTCAGCGAAAATGTTCAGGAAATTGTTTGTGTCTGGGTACAGGTAGAACTGGACGGAGGGACGCAGATACAAGTAAGATTGGATAGCGCCCACCTTAATACTAGCACCATTAACCTCCTCAAGTTCGGGACAACTCTAGGTACCGATATCCATTAACCTCCTCAAGTTCGGGACAGCTCTAGTACCGATATTCTTTTCCCGCTTACGCCAAATGGTTTAATCTAAGAGTGAGGCATAGGAGCCTGAGAATGTTAAAAAGTCAAGAGAAATACACATAATATTTGATAGTATGTCCTTAATTTACACAACAGGAATACATGTCTAAATAAAACATTCTCTCTCTCTCTCAAAAAAGTCAGTGGCGGAAAAAAAATAAATAAATAAATAGTGTGATTCCCTTACAGACATCATTAGGGATACAAACAAGACTCATTATTTTTGTGTTCCTAAAAAGTGGACGGCGATATCGGCAAAAAATTCATTATTCCCAAGTAGGCGACGGGAATAGGTGCAAACTTTAATATCCCAAAATAATTACAGGAAAAATTCAGTGTCTTAAAAAATGGACGGAGATAAATAAAAGTATAAGTGAAAAAAGTGAGTCAAAATCCTAAAAAAACAAAAAAGGAGGATACTATTAAATTCAATGTCCTTAATTTAAAAGAGGATATGGAAAAATTTCAGTGTCCCTAAATATTCAAGAGGCATGCGAGTAAAAATTTAAGTGTCCCTAAAAAGTGGATGGTGATTCGTGTACACATTAGATAGTGAGGTCCTTAAAAAGTGTTGGGGGATAGATGGGAGCGTGTGTGTGTGTGTGTGTGTGTAAAGGATATGTGTCTGTGTGTATAAAGGATGTGTGGCTGTGTATAAAGGATGTGTGTGTGTGTGTGTGTGTGTGTGTGGGGAGAAGAACTTATATGGGACAGTCTTGGCGAAGTAATACCATTATTCTTGAGTGGATGGGATTGGCACCACCATATTTTTTATTTTTTTATTTTTTTTTATGATGATGACGCTCTTTATTTTGCCTGTCCCACCTTGACAGGATTTTACTCAGCTCAGGGTTAAATTTTTGCAGCTGTAGAGGTAAGATATAGCTTTCATTAACCCATTCACTACCAGGACGCACGCTTAATCCAGTAAAATCTTATGGCAACGAGAAGATCATCGTACTGTGTTACAAAAATACATACACGAGCTGAATAGATTAAAGAGTGTAGGGTGTGGGAGTAAGACTGGATTGTGTGTGTGTGTGTGTGTGTGTGTGTGTGTGTGTGTGTGTGTGTGTGTGTGTGTGTGTGTGTGTAAAAAGTGTTGGGTGGAAGGCGTAAGATTGGATCGTGTGTCCCTATAAAGGATTGGGAGGGTAACTTTTATGGGATGGTCATGGCGTAGTGATCCCTTTACTCTGAGTGGATGGCAGTGTCACCACCCTATTCTTAATTTTTGTAAGTTGATGATGCTTTTTTCTGGCTCTTGGCTTCTTGTGCCTCTTTATGCAACTTGGGAATGGTTTACTGCACTGAAAGAGTTTAAGAAGGCTAATCGTAACCCTCCCAGGCCACAGTGGTAAGAGAATAAGTGTGTGTGTGTGTGTGTGTGTGTGTGTGTGTGTGTGTGTGTGTGTGTGTGTGTCCCTATAAAGACAGGGCAAGACAACTTTTATGGGAGGGTGGTGGCGTTGTGATACCATTAGTGTGTATGGATGGGATTGGCACCGCTGGATAAACCCTTTGGCTGCGTTAAATTCTCTCCACCTGGATAAAATCAACGTTAAAAAGGCACCGTAACAGCCAGTCTATTACTTGGCCTTGTGGCACCCGGAGGACATAAGGCGTACAAGGGAATACAAAGAAGTAAAACGGAAAGCAAACAGCAGGAGTCCTAATGGTTCTTTCGAGGTTGCTACATAGAAGACTATAATACCCAGTTACGCTATTTGAAGATACGGGTAATAAATCAAGAAGGCTTCCCCCATCCTCGAATCCCCCCAGTCTAAGCCGGCTGTAAAGAAATGAAGAGTACAGCATGGAAATTTCTCATCAAAGCCAACCGTAGTCCAGATAAGTTCAGACGCAGGAGACCAACAACGTTCCTAGCAGCGTCTTCATGATCTTACAACCCCCAGCCACTTCCTGGATTTAACCATAGTGCACGCCAGCTCACGGCCTTCTCCGATCTGACACTACCACTGCTATTAACCTCTTCAGTGTGATGCTGTATTTATGATTTTATTCCTAGTATCTCCAGACTAGTTTGCTTTGCTTAGGAGAGGCTTTTCAAACAGGGAGGGGAGGGGGGAGACTTAGCCCGATTCATCTTTTTATAACTAGCCCCTTAAATCCAGTCACATATTTTTCAGTTCATTCTTGCTACCTCTATACAACTTTATACTGCTTAAAGAAAACAATCCGGATTAGAGGGATTACCTAAAACATTCATTAATCCTTTCAATAAAAGATGTCTTTCGTAGCTGAACATAATCGTCTGGTGTGGCAACAACTAATCAGCAAAACACATCACCAAATTGAGGGGGGCTTAGGTGTTTTCCTGATCTGAATAAAATCGTCTGGTAGCAGGATGAATACGATAAAACATGATGTACTTGGGGTGAAGGAGCTAATTCTCGGTTACACTGTTAATGGAGGCTGTTCTGAACGAAATAAAATCGGCGCCATTATCCGGAAAGAATCACAGGCTTCCCGTACATCGCAGTCAAAGGCTTAACACGGAGGAAGCTAAGATGCACACAGGTCCCCAGATTTTAGTGTGTGTGTGTGTGTGTGTGTGTGTGTGTGTGTGTGTGTGTGTGTGTGTGTGTGTGTGTGTGTGTGTGTGTGTGTGTATCTACCACGCCTTACCCTCAACGCGGCCAAACACACCCCACTACCACACCCAGCCTATGCCCACCGCCACAACTCATCCACGCCGTGTGTCATGTCCCACCACACTTTCTAACCCCGCCTTACTACCACCATGGGCACTGTTCTACTTACTAACACTGCTTATACCTATTATTACATCCTGACTGAAATTACGTATCTTTGCATAGTGGGTTGCTTGTTAACATCTTTTTCGTGTTGTATACTGAATCCATTTTCATACAAAGCATAAGATTTATTAGCCCTGTAGCTCAAGGACGTATTTTTATTTCCACTTCTGCTACCTTCAAGCGATTGTATTCGGCTTAGGGAGTGCAATCGGGCTGTGAAGGGGTTAATGAAGACTGTTTTGTTTACAGTCCAATACAACGGCATTTCCAGAAGTAACAGTAGCGTCCGGAGGCAGCAAGAATACATTTTAAAAAGCCACCGGACTGAAGAGATTAATATACTGTATAGTGGTGACAGGATAACTGATGCTTCCATTTATGATTTACAGAATAGGTTAGTGAGTATTAGTTTGCACCATTTTACATCACGTCACAGTGGTGGTTCTTCCTCTTCTTCTTCATCTTCTTCTTCTTCTTCTTCTTTTTCATCTTCTTCTTCTTCTTTTTCATCTTCTTCTTCTTCTTTTTCATCTTCTTCTTCTTTTTCATCTTCTTCTTCTTCTTTTTCATCTTCTTCTTCTTTTTCATCTTCTTCTTCTTCTTTTTCATCTTCTTCTTCTTCTTTTTCATCTTCTTCTTCTTTTTCATCTTCTTCTTCTTCTTTTTCATCTTCTTCTTCTTCTACTTCTTCTTCTTCTTCTTCTACTTCTTCTTCTTCTTCTTCTACTTCTTCTTCTTCTTCTTCTTCTTCTTCTTCTTCTTCAACTTCTTCTTCTTCTTCTTCGTCAACTTCTTCTTCTTCTTCTTCATCAACTTCTTCAACTTCTTCTTGAGTATTAGTTTGCACAATTTCACATCACGTCACAGTAGTGGTTCTTCTTCTTCATCATCATCATCATCATCATCATCATCATCATCATCTTCTTCTTCTTCTTCTTCTCAAATCAGATCAGATGAATGTCAGAGGCAATGCTTTTACAACGGCGCCTCCTTTAGCAGCGTTATTTTGTGTCAGTCGTTTAGCTCCTTTATTTGCTCTTACTTTCCAAAATTTGCTTAAAGTTTCTAATGCTCTATATTTTTATCGCAGAACAGGTAATTTCCAGTGATGTTGCCCTTGTCTTCTATATATGGCTGTTGTTCGGCAAGTTTCGCTCTCTCACTTGTATACCCTGTACAGTACAAGAGAAAGTGATCCGAATGCTCCACCTCTGCTCCACATATCTGACATTTTGTATTCTCATCTGTATGTCTTTTTCTGTCATTTAGTGGTAGGCAGTTTGTTCTGGCTCTATATAAAATGATGGATGACGGGTGGTTGTCACATGGTTCTTCTTTAATCTGCCTTTTCCATTCTTTGTAAGCCCCTAAGCTGGTGTTATTTCCTACCTCCTTATCCCATATTCCTGTGTCCCAGTTTTGAGTTTTCTCCTTTAATTCATCTTTCTCTGTCCTGCCTAGTTCTCTGTTATTGATGCCTATTGCGTTTACGTACAGTACTTTTGCGTCACTTGCCCAATTTTCAAGAGGTCATGTTTACCACTTTTTAAATATATTCTTTATGTATTGTAGTCTTCCTTCTGTTTTTCTACACTTTACTGAGGAAGCTTCTATTTTTCCTCAAAGTGTACAGTTTGCCGCCTGTACACACTATTTTCAATTCTCTGCACTTTTTCAGTATCGGTGTCTGAGTAATTTATAGCATTCGAGCCATACAGTATTGGGGGTAGTGCAACAAGCTTCCAGTATGTTTTTCCTATCATTATTTTGTTACAGCTCATTATTATTATTATTATTATTGTTATTATTATTATTATTATTATTATTATTATTATTATTATTATTATTAGCTGCAACCCAAGGCTAATATGAACGTGAACCTGGTGGACCACAGGCTTAAGTCGTCCTCCTGTCGTCCATCGTCCTCATTTGGGGGGACAGGGGCGTAACTGAGGGATGTTTGTAGAACCCAGCAGTGGAACCACCTAGTTATACCAGCGCCACCACGTGAAGGCATCCCTCTCCAGCAGTACAGTACAGAGCCACGCCAACTGTCATGTCCCTGCCTACTTCCTGCCTACTTTCTAACCCCGCCTTGCCCCTCCCACCACCACCACCACCACGGGCATTGTTCGAATTGCTCATTACTCTGCTCAAAACTCTTCCGACATCGTTAGGGACGGTCTTCAAAGGCAGTTTATTTTGCATATTATATCGTAACACACTGAGTCCGAAGACATCATTTTTTTAATATTTATTTCATTTATTGGCTCAGGAGACCTTTTTTTTATGTATTTCATTTATTAGCTTAGGAGTGATTATAAATTTAGATTTACTAATAGCCTTCATTAACCCTTCAGTTACAATGGAGTCTTCGTATGTTTAAAAAAAAAATCGTCTGGTAACAGCAAATATATAGAGAAGAAAAAGATAGATAAATAGACAGATAGGTAGATACAGACAGATAAATAAATTGATAGATAGATACAGATAGACAGATAAATAGATAAATAAATAAAAAGACTCATCCTGTCTGATCGGGTATATATTCTTTTTCATGTTATTTCAGCACACCATTTCAAACGCAGTGTGTCCAGGCTTCTCGAAATGAACAGATCATGAATTTGGCTCTCTGTTTATCTTGTTTTTGTTTTTCTTGGAGGGAACAATGTTGGGGGGTTCTGGCCTTTGCTTCCTTCTTCCTTGCATTAAAAAAAAAAAAATAATAATAAGAAAGCAGAGGACTCACCAAACCTCTACACCGCGACAGGTTCCTCAGTGGCCAGTATCATCCTCTGTGTTGGCGCTGCCTCTCTGTCCCTCTATGTCTATCAGCTGATCTGTTTTCCGCCTGTCGAGAGCCAAACACCCAGTCTAGATGGTTAACGATGGTGTAGCTGGGGTGATCGTGCCTGCAAACCTGTTCAGCCTCCCCTCCCCCATGACACCACCAACACCGCACCCCACCATTACATCTAGTATTATGAGGTGCTGTAGTCTGCCCACTGTTACGCGATACCAGCAGGAGAATTAACAGTCATCCCCTCCCGTCTGCCCCGTTTAATAATCTCCCCAAAGACACTGCCACGCTTTGTGAGGATTTGTCAGACCAGGCTCAGTGTTATGGAAGTAGGGTTTTCAATGCTCGACCCCACTCTTCTCCGCATTTTTTTTTTTTTTCCGGCACGCAGGGAATACGTGGTTAGAATGTTTCCTACTCTTCCCCTGCCGGTTCATAGTCGCAGCGCTATTAGGTTCAGACTAGAGGCCTCCCTGTTTTTGTCTTATTTTGTGTGTGTGTGTGTGTGTGTGTGTGTGTGTGTGTGTGTGTGTGTGTGTGTGTGTGTGTGTGTGTGTGTGTGTGTGTGTGTGTGTGTGTGTGTGTGTGTGTGTGTGTGTGCGCGTGTCCCAAACGGTAGCGGGTACATTTTCTTCTCGTTAGGCTTAAACTCCTTTCACGAGGACTCCATAGGCTGAATAAAATCGTCCAGTGACAGCAAGAATGTTAAAAAAAAAACGCCATGGTGCTGAAGGGGTTAATATACAGTTGCCCTTACCTGCTCGCTAATGGGGGTGTCACCTTACCTGAATAAAACAGTCAGGGTTAACTAATCCATAACGATACTACTACCACGCCCTAGCCACTTATCCTCCCCTACCCCCACCCCTACCCCTCTCCCCTACTCCTCCCCCTCTCCCCTCCCCTCCCACACACCGCCTATAAGTATAAGTGTCTGGTTACAGAAATCAAGAGTGCTTAGCGAATCTAGCGACTTCTCGGAATTCGATACATACTTGAGGCTTGAGTGTGTGTGTGTGTGTGTGTGTGTGTGTGTGTGTGTGTGTGTGTGTTAGGGGTAGTGGTAGTGTTGGTGAAAAAAAGTTGGTAGTGACTGCGGTGGAGATGGTAGGATGGAGGAAGTAGTAATGGTGGTAGTTGTAATGGTAGTACTGGAAACAGACATAAACGCTGGTAGTGGTAGTAGTGGAAGCACATATAGGTATTACAGGGCTCTTGCTAACTGCCGATGGTTGCCAGTCATTTGGCTCCTAAGGTTTCAGATTTACGAGCCAAATAAATTTTTCGTAGCCAAACTGACTACGAGCCGAAATATTTTACGAGCAATAAATGTTTATTTATTTACACATTTTGATGACTAGAACCATATAATGAAGTTTTAAACATTCACACTGATGACAAGGGAAGACTTAACAATAGATCAGAACGTGCTTTATTGTTCATTTAAGTGAGATTTACTTATTTTGTAGTTTACTGGGTTTTGAAGTGGATGTATTTTCTCCTCGCCAAAAGGCGACTTGCATATACAATTTGTTCGCCGAAAGGAAAAAAATACTCGCATTTGCGAGCTGTGGCTCGCCAAACAAGAGTCCTGTATTAGTAGTGATGGTGGTTGGGGTGCAGATAGTGGTAGGAGTGATGATAACAATGGTGGTAGTAATGGTGGTGATGGGGGTGGTAGTAATGGTAATGATGGCAGGGGTAGTATTGGTATTAACTGGAACTGGCAGGGGTGGTGGTAGTGTGGTAGTACTGGTAGGGGTTGTGGTAGTGATTGCAGGGGTCCAGATGGTGGTAGTGGTGGTAGTGATGGTGGTAGAGGAAGAACCCATAACAACCACCCACTGTTTCGCCTGTGAGAGGGGGAGGGGTAGGGGCGTAGGGAGGGAGGGAAGATGGAGAAGAATGAGAGAGAGAGAGAGAGAGAGAGAGTTAAAAAAAAAAAAAAAGAACCACAATGAACGCAATAAGACTCAAGAGGCAAGGAAGAGGAAGAGGGAAGAGATGGGGAGAGAAGAGAAAAGAGGAGAGAAGAGAAAAGAAGAGAAAAGAAGGAGGAAATATGAGAGGTGAGGTAAGAGGAGAGGGGTGAGGGGGTGTAGGGGTGAGGATATGGGGGCTTAGTGTAGTTTTACCTGGTGATCTTAATTAACAGGTAAGAGGCTTCAATCAAGGTACACCCAGCCACATGATACCTACACACACCTTTACTAAAGTCACGATAGGCCTAAGCTTAATATTATAGTGCATTTAATAGTAGCCTAGTAGTAGTAGCATTAGGAGTAGGAGTAATAATAATAATAATAATAATATTAATAATATTAATAATAATAATAAAATAATAATAATAATAATAATAATAATAATGACAATGATGAAGCTGATAATTATGATGGTGATGGTAAACCGAGTGTAGTAATAATGCCAGCAATAAAAATAATAATAATAATAATAATAATAATAATAATAATAATAATAATAATAATAAACCTTAGTATTTCATCATAACGTCTCCAAGAAAGTGGTATTCCGTAATGCCTGAGAATGCAAACCTTCACCTTTAACTTAAGCGCTTCAGTATTTGTATTTAGTGAACATTAAGTCAGATGATCCCTGTGGACATACACTATCTCCAGATTAAGCCAGATTATCTTTGTCTGTATATCTGGTGCTGAGATTACCTTGGTGGAGGAGATAGGAGGGGAAAGCGAAAGGAAAGTTGGGTGAAAGGTGAGAATGGAGAGAGGAAGAAAGAAAGAAAGAATGGGAGAGGAGGGGAGAAAGAGGAAGGGAAGGGAGAATATTGGAGGGAGTGAAAATAAGAAGAGTGGAGCGAGGAAGAATGGAGGGGAGAGGAGGAGAGAAAGACGAGGGGGAAGAGAGAATAGAGGAGGGAGCAAAAGGAGAAAGGTGAGGAAGGATTATGTTGGCGGAGATGGAAGGGGAATGTGGAGGAAAGTTGGAGGAAAGGTTAGAGTGGAGAAAGGAAAGACAGGGAGAGGGGAGTTGGGAGGGAGAGTAGAGGAGTGAGTGAACAGGGAGAAAGGAAGTTATGAAGGATTATATTAGGGTGGATATGAGGAAAATGTGGAAGAAAAGTTAAGACAAAGATGAACTAAGAACGGTGGAGAGGGGAAGGAGAGTAGAGGAAGAAGTGAAGAGGGAAAAAAGGTAATTAGAAGAGATTATATTTGGGAAAACAAGAGGGAAATATGGAAGAAAAATTAAGATAATGATGAACCATGGAGGGTGGTGCGGGGTGGCCAGGAAGAGAGGAGGGGGAGGGAGAGTAGCAGAGGCAGTAAAAGAGGGAGAGAGTGAGAAAGGGTGATTCAGAAGCTTGGTAGGTTTTGTGGTCGTATTCTAAGTGGCCCTGAAGATTTCCTAACACCCCTTCTGTAGCGATTTATTATACACATTTCACCTCAATTTCCATTTTTTTTTTTTTTACGTTACCGATGCAAAGTATGTTGATAATAAAACGGTATGAACAGCATGGGAAAGAATGTCTGGGTGTAATTTGCAAAATAAGTACCTTAGGAGGAGACATTACGAAGCCACTGAAAACAGAACCCTAGTACTGGTTTCACTCGGAGAACGCGCTGACGTGGGTTCGGGTTCCACTGACAGCAGCATCAAATTTACAGACAGACCTACATCATACCCCTGTCTGCTACCCGTGTCTACCACCCCTGTCTGCCACCCCTGTCTACCACCCCTGTCTGCTACCCCTGTCTACCACCCCTGTCTACCACCCCTGTCTACCACCCCTGTCTACCATCCCTGTCTACCACCCCTGTCTACCACCCCTGTCTGCTACCCCTGTCTGCTACCCCTGTCTACCACCCCTGTCTGCCACCCCTGTCTACCACCCCTGTCTGCTACCCCTGTCTACCACCCCTGTCTACCATCCCTGTCTACCACCCCTGTCTGCCACCCCTGTCTACCATCCCTGTTTACCACCCCTGTCTACCACCCCTGTCTACCACCCCTGTTTACCACCCCTGTCTACTACCCCTGTCTACTACCCCTGTCTACCACCCGTCTACCACCCCTGTCTACCATCCCTGTCTACTTCCCCTGTCTACCATCCCTGTCTACCATCCCTGTCTACTACCCCTGTCTACTACCCCTGTCTACCATCCCTGTCTACTACCCCTGTCTACCACCCCTGTTTACTACCCCTGTCTACCATCCCTGTCTACTACCCCTGTCTACCACCCCTGTTTACTACCCCTGTCTACCATCCCTGTCTACCATCCCTGTCTACTACCCCTGTCTACCACCCCTGTCTACCACCCCTGTCTACCATCCCTGTCTACTACCCCTGTCTACCATCCCTGTCTACCATCCCTGTCTACTACCCCTGTCTGCTACCCCTGTCTACCATCCCTGTCTACCATCCCTGTCTACTACCCCTGTCTACTACCCCTGTCTACCATCCCTGTCTACCATCCCTGTCTACTACCCCTGTCTACTACCCCTGTCTACCATCCCTGTCTACCATCCCTGTCTACCATCCCTGTCTACCATCCCTGTCTACTACCCCTGTCTGCTACCCCTGTCTACCATCCCTGTCTACCATCCCTGTCTACTACCCCTGTCTACTACCCCTGTCTACCATCCCTGTCTACCATCCCTGTCTACTACCCCTGTCTACTACCCCTGTCTACTAACCTTGTGTTTGTTAGGTAGTTAAAAGGAAGGAGTGGCAGGGGGAAGGGAGAGGGAGGGCATGAGGAGGGAGAGAAAGAGAGATGAGGGGAGAGGAAAAAAGGGAAATAGAAGAAGAAATGGGAAAGGGAGGTGGGGGGGGGTTGAGAAGGAGAGGGGAAAAGAAAGGGAGAAGAGGAGAGGGTAGGGAGGGATAGGGAGGAAAGGTGAGAGAGAGAGAGAGAGGAAGGGAGAATTAGAGTTGATATAGACAGACAGGAGGAACTAAACAGAAGAAGGAAACTAAAGAAACAGGGAAGAGAGAATGAGAAAGGGAAAAGAAAATAAAGAGAGGAGGGGAGAGGAAGGGAAGAGTAATGAAAAAAGGAGAGGGGAGAAGGAGGAAGGTGGGATAGGAAGAGGGAATGGGAAGGAAAGGGGGAGGGAAGGAAAAAAAAAAAGCAAGAAGGGAGAAGCAAAATGAGATATAAACACGAAAGAGGAGGACGAGAGGGAGGGAGGGAGGGAAGGGGGTAGAAAAGGGAAGAGGAGAAGGAGAAGGAGGGAGGGAAGCAGAGGGGAGAGGAGGAGGGAGGGAAGGGAGAGAAAACCATGCACCTGCTGTGGTCACCCTCCTCATCTCGTGTGTCAGCAGGGAGGGGAGGCGAAGGGAGAGAACAGGAGGAGGGAGAGAGGGAGTGGAAGGAGGGTGACTAGAGAAACAGGAAGGGAAGGAGGGTGGCAGGGAGAGAACAAGAGAGAGAGAGAGAGAGAGAGAGAGAGAGAGAGAGAGAGAAGGAGGAAGATAAAGAGGGAGGGAGAGGAGGAAGACAAGGAAAGAAGGAGAGAAGGAGGAAAACAAGGACGGAAGGAGGAAGAAATGGAACGAAGGAGGAAGGAAAAGGGAGAGGAAGGAAAGACGGGAGCGAAGGAAGGCAGCAAGGGGGAGAAGAGAAAAAAAAGGGAAAAGGGAGGGAGAGAAGGAGGAAAGAAGAAGAGAAAAGGAAGGAGTCAAGGAAAGGAAGAAGAGGAGAGAAGGAAGGAAGAAGGAAAAAGAAGGATGAAGTCAGGGAAAGGAAGAATAGGAGAGAAGGAAGGAAGAGAGAAAAGAAGGAGGGAGGCAGAAAAAAGGAAAAGAGGAGAGAAGGAAGAAAGAAAGAAGGAAATGAGAAAAGAGAAGAAACAATCAGAGTTGGAAGGAAAGGACGACAGAGGCAGAGGTGGGTGAGTGGCAGAGATGGGTTAAAGTGGACTAAGGATCCCGGGAAGTAAGGAGGAGATGGTAGGAGAAGGGGAGGGAGGGAGGAAAGGAAGAGACGAGAAGGAGGGAGGGAGGAAAGGAAGAGAGAGGAAGGGAGGAAAGAAAGAGGAAGGAAGGGATAGAAAAGTCAGAGGTGTGAACGAGGTGAGAAGTTTATTCTTTTTTAAGCTGTATAAATGTTTTGTTTTATTCCTGCTAACGTCACACCATATTTTACCGTCCATCCATCCCTTATCCAGCCCTTTTCCCCCCTTCATCAGTAGCTTAGGGGCCCGGGGCTAGGCTACTTAGACCTGAAATTGAAGCCATCCATGTGTAAGTATCACTAAGTATCACATTTTTCAACTCATATAACCTCACCACTTCAGGAAGGTTAGTAAAAAAATTCGAGTAACGTTTTGTTCCAGAATAAAAACGTTTGTAATGAATTCTAGCCAGCGCCTGATAATTTTTTGGGCCAGAGAAACCCCACGTTGTAAGGAGGTTAACACGTGCACCCCCTCCACGTCCTTTATTATTTATTCTTTTTATCACGCGGCGATTTTATTCAGTAGTGGAGAGGCTTTCCACTACGAAGGGGTTGGATATCGCTGTCATTAACCCCCTTTTCACTACTTGCGTGCTGTCTTTGGCTTAATAAAATCGTCTGGAAGCAGCATGAACATGAGAAACACGTCATTAGAGTGAAGGGATGAGGCTTATCTGGATCTCTTAGGAAGTAAACGGAAGTTGGGAAAGAAGGAAGGAAGGAAAAGAGGACAGATGAAAGAAGGGAAGAGAAGGAAGGAGGAGACAGGAGGAAAGATAGTGATGTAGCAGGGAAGGAAGGAAAGAGAGGGAGAGAACTGTAGTAAAGAGTTGGAGTATGAGTAGGAGGTAAAGAGGAAGAGGAGGAGGAGGAAGAGAGAAGGAAAGCAGGAAGCGAGTAGAATGGCTTAAGGGGAGGAAATTAAGATGCTTGAGAGAGAGAGAGAGAGAGAGAGAGAGAGAGAGAGAGAGAGGTGGGCAGGAAATGGAGGGAGGAGAAAGGAATAGGCCTGTGGTTCAGGAAGGGGAGAAGTAAATGAAGGGGAAGGAGAGAGGAAGGGGAAAAGGAAGGAGAGGGGAGGGGTTAAAGGAGAGGAAGGGGAAGGAGAGGGAGGGATAAGAAGAGGGGAAGGGGAAGGTGTAAGAGGAGAAGGCAAGAGGATGGAAGGGGAAGGAAAGGAGGGATGTAAGAGGAGGGGAGGGACAAGAGGAGGGGAAAGAATGGAGTAGGGGGTAGGCTTCAGAATAAGGAGTTGAAGGCAAAAATTATGGGATATGGGAGGGGTATAAGAGGGAGGGGTGAGAAATGAGGGCAGGGGTGAGGGGAGGGAGGGGGGAGGGGAAGAAGGGGCATAGGTAGAGCTAAAGGTAAATAAATAAACTAAGGGTTATGGTCAGGATACAGATATATTAATGATTTTTCTCTTTTTTTTTTTTATCTCCAAATTTCGAGGCTTGATTTTTTTTTTTTTCCATCTCGGTAACAGGAGGCCAGAGTAGTAATTGAAAGCGCCATGGGTTGTTTTCTGAGTGGCATTGGGGGATTTCCTAACACCTGCCAGAGATTTACTGTGCACATAACACCTCAGTATCCTCCTGTGTGTTACGGAGGCAAAGTATCTCAGTATTAAAGCGATATGGATAAGAGATTGTTAAGGTGTGACATGCAAAATAAGTTGTAAAGGAAAAGGTGCTACGAACCCCCTATGTCACCTTGAAGAACACGTAGATTAATTGTTTATCTACTTGAAATTATGTAAAGTAAATTATTCAGGGTTGTTTTAGAATATGAAGTGAAATATAAGTTATTAAGAAGTTCCATGGTAAGGTTAGGACAAGGGATAGAAAATGGGGTAGGAGGGTAGGGGCTAACTTTGGCATCCCTGTCATCCCCTCGAAGGAGTTTGGTTGACCACAGACTCCCTCCCCTCCTTCCCTCCCTCCTTGTCCCTTCTTCTCCCTCCCTCCTTCCCTTCCAGTCCCATCTCTCTCCCTCCCTCCCTCCCTGTCTCTTTTTCTCCCTCCGTCCCTCCCTCCCTCCTTGGCTCTCATTACCTCCCCCGCCTTCACCCTTTTTCCTTTCCTTTCCTTTCGTCTTTATTACTCTTACTCATTTTCCCTCCATCTTTAATGCTCTTACACCTTTCCCTCCCTTCCCGCGCCCAGTCTCCTTCCCTCCCCCTTCTTTGCTGTCCGAATTTCACCCTTCATCGTCCTTTCATGATTGCGCATATTCTTTCCTTCTTTCCATTTCTTCCTCCTTCCTTCCTTTCCCCCATGCTACTCCTATGCTTTTCCACTCTTCCATTTCTTTTTCCCTTCCTCCTTACTTCTTCATTTTCTATTACTCTTATCTCTCTCCCTCCTTCGTCATTACTCCCTTCCTCCTTGCCTTCCTCCCTCCTTTCCTTTCCTTTCCTCCCTCCCTCCCTCCTTCCTTCCCTTTCTTCCTTCCAGTTTGCTTAGTTATCTTTCTCCTTTACTCTTGTTTCCAGTTCATCTCCATCCTTTCTCCCCCCTTTTTTTATTCTCCCTTTTTCTTTATACCCCTTAATTATCTTACTCTCCCTTATTACTATCTCACTCTTCTGTCTGTGTGTTTGTCTGTCTGTCTTTCTAAGTATTACGTCTGCTCTCCTTCTCCCTGTCTTTTCTCTCTCCCTCCTTCTGACACCCTTTCTCTTTCTCTCTCACTTAATCTCCCTGAACTGTTTTTCTTCCTGGTTCATGTTTCCTCTCTCTCTCTCTCTCTCTCTCTCTCTCTCTCTCTCTCTCTCTCTCTCTCTCTCTCTCTCTCTCTCTCTCAGACCACAACATCCACCAAGAAAACCACAACCACCACAACCATCACCACAATTACCTACACCACCACCCTCACAACCACAACTGCAACCACAACCACTACCATTAGCGCTACCAAACCTTCCACCACATATAGCCTACCACAACTCTACCACATCCCGGCTACCACCATCACCACCATAACCTCTACCACAACCACCACCATAACCGCTACCACAACCACCATCATTACCATACCCACAACCACAGCTACTACTACCACAATCAACTACCAGACACACCATTACTATTACCACAACTACCACTATTACAACGAGCTTACGTGTCATCATTATTAAAACCACAACTACCACAACAACTACCATCCCTACCACAACTACTACCTCCCCCAGCTACAACTACTACCTCCCCTTACCACAATTACTACCACCTCCTACCACAACTAGCACAAGCTCCCACCACAACTACCTCTACTCCCTTTCAAAACTACCACCACGTCCTAGCACAACTACCACCACCTCAGCCAAAACTGCCACCACTTCTGCTACAACTACCATCACCCTTACCACAACTACCACCACCGCTGCCAAAACTGCCACCACTTCTACTACAACTACCACCACCCTTACTGCAACTATCACCACCTCTACCACAACCACCACAACTACCACCACTTGTACCACAACTACCACCAATTCTACCATAACCATCACACTTGTCACCATCCCTACCAAAAGTATCACCACTGCTACCACAACCACCACAACAGTGACAACTACCATAACCACCACAACTATTACCAACCCTAACACAACTGTCACTATTCCTACCACAACCGCCATTACAAGTACCTCCCCTCCTACCACATCAATCACTACCACAACCACCACAACTAACATCACCCCTACCACAACTACTACCACCCTTTACCACAACCAGCACAACTACCACCACCTCATGCAACATCTACCATCAACCTCCACCACAACCACCACAGCTTCCACTACCACCCCTACCACAGCTATCACCATCATCCACAGCCACCACATCTACCACCACCCTTACCACAGCTACCATCCCTACCACAACTACCACCACCCCTACCACAACTACCACCATCCTTCTCACGGCCACCACATCTACCACCACCCTTACCACAACCGCCACAACTACCACCACCTCCTGCCACAACTACCAGCATCCCTCCCTCAGCCACCACAACTACCAGCATCACTCCCTTAGCCACCACAACTACCATCATCCCTCCCTCAGCCACCACATCTACCACCACCCCTTACCACAACCACCACACCTCCCAGCACCCCTAACCACAACTGCCAGCAAGATAAGGGGTGTGTGGTAGGTGTAGTGTCCCCAGGTCCCCCCCTAGGGCAGGCTGGGGGGCAGGTCACCCCACACCCCGGGCACTCACTTCTCCTGCTGCTTCTCACTGCCGCATGCCCCCCATCCCTCCCCCCCATCCTGCCTTCACTGCATCCATCCATTCCTCCCTCATTGTCTCCCTCCCTACCTCCCTCCCTCACTGTTTCCCTCCCTCCCTTCCTCCCTCATTGTTTCCCTCCCCGCCTCCCTCCCTCCCTGTTTCCCTCCCTATCTCCCTCTCTCCCTGTTTCCCTCCCTGCCTCCCTCCCTCACTGTTTCCCTCCCTATCTCCCTCCCTCACTGTTTCCCTTCCTGCCTCCCTCCCTCACTGTTTCCCTTCCTGCCTCCCTCCCTCACTGTTTCCCTTCCTGCCTCCCTCCCTCACTGTTTCCCTCCCTATCTCCCTCCCTCACTGTTTCCCTCCCTGCCTCCCTCCCTCACTGTTTCCCTCCCTGTTTCCCTCCCTGCCTCCCTCCCTCACTGTTTCCCTCCCTGCCTCCCTCCCTCACTGTTTCCCTCCCTGTTTCCCTCCCTGCCTCCCTCCCTCACTGTTTCCCTCCCTGCCTCCCTCCCTCACTGTTTCCCTCCCTGTTTCCCTCCCTATCTCCCTCCCTCACTGTTTCCCTCCCTGCCTCCCTCCCTCACTGTTTCCCTCCCTGTTTCCCTCCCTGCCTCCCTCCCTCACTGTTTCCCTCCCTGTTTCCCTCCCTGCCTCCCTCCCTCACTGTTTCCTTCCCTCACTGTTTCCCTCCCTGCCTCCCTCCCTCACTGTTTCCCTCCCTGTTTCCCTCCCTGCCTCCCTCCCTCACTGTTTCCCTCCCTCACTGTTTCCCTCCCTGCCTCCCTCCCTCACTGTTTCCCTCCCTCACTGTTTCCCTCCCTCACTGTTTCCCTCCCTGTTTCCCTCCCTGCCTCCCTCCCTCACTGTTTCCCTCCCTGCCTCCCTCCCTCACTGTTTCCCTCCCTGCCTCCCTCCCTCACTGTTTCCCTCCCTGCCTCCCTCCCTCACTGTTTCCCTCCCTGCCTCCCTCCCTCACTGTTTCCCTCCCTCACTGTTTCCCTCCCTGCCTCCCTCCCTCACTGTTTCCCTCCCTGCCTCCCTCCCTCACTGTTTCCCTCCCTGTTTCCCTCCCTGCCTCCCTCCCTCACTGTTTCCCTCCCTCCCTGTTTCCCTCCCTGCCTCCCTCCCTCACTGTTTCCCTCCCTGCCTCCCTCCCTCACTGTTTCCCTCCCTGCTTCCCTCCCTCCCTTACTGTTTCCCTCCCTCCCTCACTGTTTCCCTCCCTCCCTCACTGTTTTCCTGCTGTCTTTCTGCCTACACTGCTGCACTTTCTCCCTGCTTACTCGTCCTCATTGTCTCCCTGCCTCCCTTACCTCCTCCCTCCTTCCCTCATAGCCTCCCTACCTCCCTCCTCCCTTGTCCTCCCCCCTGTGTCTCCCTCTTTCCCTCACAGCCTCCTTCCCTCCCTCCCTCCATCACAATCTCCCTTTCTCCCTCACAATTTCACTCCCTCCCTTCCTCCGCCCCTCCCTCCCTCCTTCAGTCACAGCCTCCTTCCCTCCCTCCTTCAATCACAGTCTCCCTCGCTCCTTCACAACCTCGCTTCTCCCTCACAGCCTCACTCCCTCTCCTCCTCTGCGCCTCTCCTTCCTTTACAGCCTCCCTCCCTCTCTCCCACCTCCTGCTCTGTTAACTCCCTCACACACAGGCTTTCTATCGGAGGGGTGCAGAGGCTACTGGAAGGACGGGTTGGAGGGATTTCTGACGTGGGTGGGTTGACTGTCGGGTGTCTAGTTTCTGAGACAATCCTTGGTTTCATTCACTGATTAACTGAGCGATGTGACTCCTCAACTACCTCGCTACAAATGCTGGGAGACAGGTAGGCGGAAAATCAGTAACCAGAGCGCACCCCCACCTCATTTTTTTCTACCCTGACAAAGTTCCCCCACACCTTTCAGCTCAGGTGATAACGAAGTGTAATCAGATTGGACGGGTGACTTAACTAGTGACCAAGGAGACTTATTATGTACTCACAGCTAAGGTTCGTCGAGTTTTATGCTTTCACGATGTCGTATTCAAGTGGTGAGCGTGACAAAGGTAAAAATATATAGTGTCTTTTTGTGTCTTTTTGCACATCCAGCTTAGGAATTTACTGTGGGCGAAGTACTGTATTTCCGGATTAGACTGCAGTAATTCATGCACCGGTCAACAGATGGCGCCACGCTTCATCCCAGGCCATCACCGTGACACTGATGGCCACCGTGTGTTGTGATATGCGCGGGATAACAGGGTGTCACATTCAACACCGCTGTGCTGGTATTAGCGGCCGTGTTCTTTGTGATGTTTCGGAGGCAAAAATACCATCTCCAAAACGTTTATAGTAGCTGTTTTTCTCTTAATGTATTCCTGAACGTTTATAGTAGCTGTTTTTCTCTTCACTGTATTTAATAACACGGTTTTTGTATTTAGAACAGTTACAGTGAAAATATTGTCTCCAAAGAGTTTATAGTGACAGTGCTTACCTTAACAGTGTACCTGCTGATTGTGTGTGTGTGTGTGTGTGTGTGTGTGTGTGTGTGTGTGTGTGTGTGTGTGTGTGTGTGTGTGTGTGTGTGTGTGTGTGTGTGTGTGTGTGTGTGTGTGTGTGTGTGTCACTCAACCACTTCACTCAAATGACGTATTGTAGTGATATTTTTGCCACCTTCAGACAGTTTTATTCAGGTCTGGTGTGATTTTTTAACAGGGGGTTAGACACAGCCTTCATTAACCCTTTCAGTACAAGACATCTTTCCTACGCCAAATATAAAAGTCCAGAGATGGGAAGAGTAAACTAAAATTGGCGTCAGTGGATTCAAAGGGTTAAGAGACGGGTTCCTGTTCGTCTGATTAACCGCTGGGATGACTGAGTGGTTGTTAAGCTGAGTGATTTCTGGTCCAGCTGGCTAATTGGATGTCTGGGTGCCTGGTTGAACAGCCCCCTATCTGATCTGCTGACTGGATGATTGAGTGCTTGACTGACTTGCTGAGACTGGCTACAGTTCTCTTGACTTGGCCCAGATTTACGTCCTCTTTCAGCTTAGTACACGACGATCAGTGGCAGAAAGAGACGGTACTATGGCACTACATCCTTTCCATAGCACTTCTTCATGACTAGCACCATATTCCAGTGTTAATCGTTTACAGCTCAGCGTTCAAGATGGCGAGATGGCAGTTTTAGGTCAGGTTAGAGTACAAGGAGTATAGAAGATTGTCTGAGTGTCTGACTGAACAATCTCCACCGTGATCTGCTGACTGGCCGACTGGATGCTTGACTGACTGACTAGCTGACTGGATGCTTGACTGACTGACTAGCTGACTGAGAGGATGCTTGCTTATTTATACCGGAGAGTGACTAGTGACTGGCTTAATGACTGGTTTCCTGGTTGCTTGCTTGATTGGGTGATTGTATGATTTGGAGAGGTAATGATTAGTTTACTGATTGCTTCCTAGATTGAGTGGAAGTGACCAGCTACTGACTAGGCTAACTGTATTGGTGACTGGCTAACTAACTGGTCAACTCATACTCTTGCTGACTGCCACTCTGACTGATTGACTGATAGGGTGGAGTGCTGTCTGATCTCCCTGACTAATCTGATGCTTGGCTGGCTGATCTTCGCCCTGTGACTGATCTTGTAACTGATCATCTCCCTGACAGATCCTCTCCCTGTCATTGATCTTGTGACTGATCTCCCTGCAACTAATCTTCCCACCGCGATCTTCTCTCCCTGGCTTATCTCTCTTTGACTGATCATCCTAACTGATCTTCTCTCCCTGACTGATCTTCTCTCCCTGACTGATCTTCCTATAACTGATCTTCTCTTCCTGACTGATCTTCCTATAACTGATCTTCTCTCCCTGACTGATCTTCCCACACTGACTGATCTCTCCTACACTGATCATATCTCCTTGACCGATCTTCTCTCTCTTACAGATCTCTATAACTAATCTTCTCTCCCTGACCGATCTTTGTCCCTGACTGATCATCTCTCCCTGGCCAATCTTCTCTCCCTGACTGATCATCTCCGTGACTGATCTTCCCTCCCTGATTGATCTCTCCCTGATCAATCTTCTCTCCCTGACCGATCTTCTCTCTCTGACCGATCTCTATAACTAATCTTCTCTCCCTGACAAATATTCTCTCCCTCACTGATCTCTCCCTGACCGATATTCTCTCCCTGACTGATCTTTTTTCCCTGACCGATCTTCTCTCCATGACTGATCTCTCCCTGACGGATCTTCTCTCCCTGACCGATCTTGTCTCTGATCTCTAACACTAACCTTTTCTCCCTGACAAATATTCTCTCCCTGACCGATCTTCTGTCCCTAACCGATCATCTCTCCCTGACTGATCTCTCTCTGACCGACCTCTCCCTAACTGATCTCTCCCTGGCAAAGCCTCACTTCCTGACCAATATTCTTTCCCTGGCTGATATCTATAACTAATCTTCTCTTCCTGACTAATAATCTCTCCCTGACCGATCTTCTCTCCCTGCCCAGTATTCTCTCCCTGACTGATCTCTATAACCAATCTTCACTCCCCGACTAATATTCTCTCCCTGACCGCTCTTCTCTCCCTCAATGATCTCTCCCTGACCGATCTTCTCTCCCTGTGACTGGGGGGGGGGGACTGGTTTTTACCGGGGTGATATTTGGCCCGAGAGAAGCCTTGGCGGAGGGATCTGGTTTGAGAGAGAGAGAGAGAGGATGAGTGAAGGAAGTAAGAAAACGGAATGAGGAGGAGGGGTGGCATTGGGGGGAGAGAGAGAGAGAGAGAGAGAGAGAGAGAGAGAGAGAGAGGATGGGTGAAGGAAGTAAGAAAAACAGGGAGTGAGGAGGAGGGGTGGTATTGGGAGGGAGGAAGAGGAGTGAATCAACAGGAAAGGAAGGGAGGAGAAGGATAAATGAGAGAGAGAGAGAGAGAGAGAGACGGAGGAGGAAGGGGAAGGTTTGAGGGAAGGAGTGAAGAGGGAAAAAGTGGAAACAGTGAGAGAGAGGAAGACACGCAGAAAAACATGAATAAACACAGAAGTGAGAACCTGATACACACACACACACACACACACACACACACACACACATACAATGACACGATAATACATCCTTGCAAGGACTACATGCGCACTCAAATACGTACACAGTAAAACATGTACAACACACACACACACACACACACACACACACACACACAATGACACGATAATACATCCTCTCAACGACTACATACGCACTCAAATACGTACACAGTAAAACATGTACAAAACACACACACACACACACACACACACACACACACACACACACACACACACACACACACACACACACACACACACACACACGAATGTGCTCTTACATGCACAGTATAATGCACACGCACGCATATAATGTAATTCGCACGCATATAATGTCATAGGCTCACACGTGCACACAATATAATGCGCACACACATGCATGCAATACAATACACACTCAGACAGTAAAATGCACACACACCTGCACGCAATACAGTAAGCACACATGATCAATATTAATACGTACACCTGCACACAATACAATAGGTGAACACAAGAACACTTAGCCCACGCAAAGAGTGCGGTACGTGCACTAGGAAAAGTACACACACACACACAAACATGCAACACACACACACACACACACACACACACACACACACACACACACACACACACACAGGTGCACACAAAAGTTACGTACGCTCGCGGAAAAAACACGCACACATACACCAAGACACAAATCGCACACATGAAAAGCCAACACATGTGCACTTAAAGTATGTGCACATGATTAATTACACAGCCACACAGTCCACACGCACACATAAAACACACAGCAAAGACACATGGAAGACACACACACACACACACACACACACACACACACACACACACACACACACACACACACACACACACACACACACACACACACACACACACACACACACACACACACACACACACACACACACACACTCATACACCCAACGCCCACACACGCACCTGAAATACACACGCACACGCAAAAACGGCTACTATACACACACCTGAAACGCACACGTATACAAAAAGCTGCTAAACGTGCACTCAAAAACGCACGCACATTCCAAAAGCCCACACCTACATGTACTGTAAAAACAAAAGCACACGCAAAAAAGATTACTACGCACAGGCATAAAACGCACGCATACGCACACCAAAAAACAAAAACAAAAAAAAACTACACACACGCACACAAAAAAGATTACTACACACGGACTTGAGACGCACACACACGCATGTCCAAAAAAATTACTACACACGCACACGCACATACGCAAGCAAAAAAAAAATACACACGCACGCAAAAAGGGGGGCGGGCAGCTGTCTCGCCTCAGCAGTAACTGTAGCTGACACATATTGCCTCTCTCTCTCTCTCTCTCTCTCTCTGCTTCTGTGTTCCCTTCCGACTGTCTGCTTGAGTGCCTTCTTCCTCTCTCTCTCTCTCTGTTAATCTATCAGTCCATCCATCCATCTGTCTATCTATCCATCTATATCTATCTATCTATCTGTCTATCTAATTTTATGACCCTCTTAATCTTTCTTTAACTAATCTAACCTCAACACGCGATTTCTCTCTCTCTCTCTCTCTCTCTCAGCTTCAGGGAGAGAGATAAACGAGCTCCCAAGCAGATAGACAGGGAGGGTGATTGGGGAGATAAGGGAGTGAGTGAGGCTGGGAGAGGGAGGGGGGAGGAGGAAGGGAGGAGAAGAGGAAGTGGGAAATGAGAATAGAGGAAAAAGAGGAATGAGGAAGACTGATAGAGAGGTATAAAGAGAGAGTAAAATGAGGATGTGTGTGTGTGTGTGTGTGTGTGTGTGTGTGTGTGTGAGAGAGAGAGAGAGAGAGAGAGAGAGAGAGAGAGAGAGAGAGAGAGAGAGAGAAGGAAGGACAGCGTGAATGGATGGAAGGTCAGAGGAAGAGGGAAAGGAGAGCAGGAGAGAAGGAATGAGGAAGGGGAACAGGAGAAGGAAGACGGGGAGAGGGAGAGGGAGAGAGAGAGAGAGAGAGAGAGAGAGAGAGAGAGAGAGAGAGAGAGAGAGAGAGAGAGAGAGAGAGAGAGAGAGAGAGAGAGAGAGAGAGAGAGAGAGAGAGAGAGAGATTTATACAACTTCTGTCCTTTACATACCTTTAAGCGAGTATAAAACGTATAGGATTACAACCACCTTACAATTTGGTGTCAAAAGACGTAGGTTAGGTATTATACGTATGGCCTAACTCTCTCTCTCTCTTTGTCTGTCTGTCTGTCTGTCTGTCTGTCTGTCTGTCTGTCTGTCTCTCTCTGTCTCTCTCTCTCGCTCCTTACAGACACAGAAAGAAAACTAAAATTACCCTTTATAATGGGGACAAAACTTCGCCTGTTCCATATTTAGGGCATGTCCATCGCTTTCCTCCCTGACGCATCATATCAGAGAGAATCATCTATGGCCAGAGAAACATACCAAGCCTCTCCCAGCTTCAGAATATTAGGCAGGAGAGGACAGTGTGAAGTGGGGGTGAATAAATACCAAAACTTGTCCCCCACTGTAAGGAGACCAAAAGGACCTAGGACTACTCGAGACCTGAGACCACCTGGGGAGAGGACGCCTTTATCTACCTGTCTGAGCTAACAATCTTATCTCACATCTGTATCGCCATATATGCTTCACGTGTATTCTCATCCCCTTACCTTTAACTGCATTCCCCCTCCCTCTTGTCCTCACTTCATCTTCCATGCTATCTTTCCCTCCCTCTTCTCTCTTTATATTCCCTCTTATCTCTCCCTCCAGCTCCCTTTTTCTCCCTCCCACTTCTCCTCCATTCATCTCCCCAGTTATCTCTCTCTCTCTCTCTCTCTCTCTCTCTCTCCCTCTCTAACTCTCTCTCAGCCTCCGACCTTCTCCTTTTCCTTACTTCCTTTTCCTCCTCTCTTCTTCAGCTTCCCTGTTATCTTTCCTTCAAACTTTTCCTTTTATTTTTCCCTTATTTTTATCCCCAACTCCTCTTTCCTCCCCATTACTCTTACTGCCTCTTTCTCTTCCCTCCCAGACCCTCCTTCCGTACCCCTCATTCCTCTTTCCTCCATCTTCCCCGTACTTCTTGCGTTCCCTTCACATTTTCACCAATACATTCCTCTCTACTCTTATTTTCTTCTTTAATACATACACACCATTTATCATTCTTAGTTTCCCTTCCTTCAAGTCCTCCATTCCATTTTTCATCCTTTTCCTTGCTCTATCTCATATCTTATTCCAGTTTTAAACTCTCTCTCTCTCTCTCTCTCTCTCTCTCTCTCCAATTCCTTCACCGCATCCTCCTCCTTCCTCCACTGTCTCTTCTCTTTTCATCCCCCTCCTCTTCCTTCCATCTGCTCTCCCTCTCTCCACTATCCTTCCTTCCCCCTCCCCCACCCTCTTCCTCCCCCGCTTCTCCTGACCCCTCCCAACCCACCTTTCACATCCTTCCTCCACTGTCTCTTCTCTTCTCATCCTCTCGTCCTCTTCTTTCCACTTGGTTTTCCTCTATCCACTATCTCTCCTCCCTTCCCCCTCCCCCACCCTCTTCCTTCCACCTACTATCCCTCTCTCCACTATCCTTCCTTCCCCCTCCCCCACCTCTTCCCTCTCCGCCTCTCCTGACCCCCGTCCACCCCCCACCTTTCACCTCGTCCACGTTAACACAAGCAGTTTTCACCCCATTGTTCCCGACCCTTCAAATTCCTCAACAATTCATAAAAACCCAGGTGTATAAAAAAAAAAAAAAAAAAAAAAACCCTCCCACTGTCTTCAGCCCCCAGATAAGCCGGTGCGTCAGGCCGGCTTACAGGAACACGCTGTCATAACAACGATCCGTCTCTCTTAAGCGGATTGCCACGAACGTAAACAAATCATCTGTGGCGCACGGGGCACATTTTTGGCGCGAAACGTGTTGCGAGGGACAGGTTAGCTACTGCCATGCCTTTTTTTTTTTTTTTTTTTTTTTTTTTTTTTTGGCGATACCGAATGTGTACGCAGTTATGATGGAGCATGTGTGTGTGTGTGCGTACAGTATGTATGTATGTATGTATATATGTATGCATGTATTTATGTTAACACAGTATGTCATGAAACTCTGATTAGAGGTCGATGAAACTTGGCATATAAATCGTGTGTGGCAATCACGTGTGTGTTGGGCAAGAAGGAGTTAGTGGAGATCATTTTCAGCCATTTCTGTCAACTCCTCCCGTATTTTCACGATAGCAAGAAAATAATAATAAAAAAAAGTCTCCGTACTGAAGAGGTGTAAGAGCGACGACCTGTCAGTGCAACAGAATATATACATAAATCAGACGAGGAGGGACCCGCGCCGAGCCAGGACAGGTTTCCCGTAAAATGCATCAGATTATGTTCCGTAGCGAGAATACAAGGAAAATAACACATCTTTGTACTGAAAGAGTAAAAATGGAAAGTGTTGCCAGTAAAGCAGAATATACAGACGAAATATTTAACCATTTTGCTACAGTGACGTCTTTTGGCACCATTAGGAAAGATTGTTTGAGATGGATGAGTTAGATACAGCCTATATCCTTGAACTGCCTCCTAAACTGCATGAGATCATCTGTTTGTTGCCAAGAAAACAAAGGCAAAGGTAAAAGAGTAAAGACCTTTAAATAAAACAACACATAAAGCAGAGCATGTGGTCCCCGTGCCAAGGTAGGACAGGTTTGGAGTCACCGCGTCTGTCAGGGCATCAGCTGTCAACTCGTCACTGATATCAAGTTACACACACCCGTTTAGGACACAACACAAAAATACCCGTTAAGCCCATTTAACACAGGCTTACTGCTGCACAAGGACGCTTTCACATGGTGGTACCGATATAACTAAGGTGCTCCACTGCCAGGTTCTACAGTTCAAACGTGCCTCAACGCCTTCCCCATCACCGAAAAGAAGATGGTGAACTGCAGAAGGGTAGTTTCAACCTGCAGTCCACCGGGTTCACGTTTAGATGAGTTTGAGGTCATATAGATTTACCATCCATGCAGGGTCTTCAGTCGTTTGATATTTACAACATAAGAACTGGATTCGTACTAGTTATGAATGCCCTTTTTCATTTACGTAGGTGAATATTCTTTGGTTAATCTTTCTTTACCTCCAGCCTGTTCGCACCTACAAGTGAAATTGGGACCTGAATCGTAAATTCAACGGATGTATTTTATTGTTTGGAGTTAGTTGGATGCTTGGAAGAGACTTTTTTTTAGCTGGTGGGGTCAGCTATTGCCTTCATGAATTTGTTCAGTACGAAAGGTCTTTCTTAACATTAATGAAACCTCTTGGTGGTGGCAAGAATAAAATTATAAGTACACCATCCGAGTGAAGGGGTCAAATCCACGTCTCATCACCTAGTTCTTCCACTGTCCCCCTCCATCCGTCCGACTGGCAAACTCCACAACATTTTGGTGCTTTCCTGTACAGTAGTCATCCACGCATACTTCAATTCTTCCTCTTTTTTTTTTGTGGGGGGGGGGGAGAAGAGGATAAACGATGACTTCCAGTTTTCTTATTATTCTCCCTGCCATTTCCAGGTGATGTTATTCAGGTTTGGCGAAAACTGGTTGTGCAGAGGTCAGAAACAGTGTCCAGTAACCAGTTCACTACGAGCAGGCCTGCCCAGCATAAATGAAATCGTCTGGTGATGGGACCAATAAGAGAAATAAGGCGTCATCGTATTGGAAGGATTAAGTGCCGGTAGGTGACCCAGTTTACTCAGCAGTGCAAACAGGGGAGCTACTTATAACGTCGAGTGTTTAGGTTTGTGCTTTGAGGAAGGGGGAGTGTGGGACAGCAGAAGTGACTGTTTGCCCTAATGAACCCCGTGCAGGCGACAGGCATAAACCTGGTGCCTTCTGCATGTATCCATTTTTGTCAGTGTTACTGGTCGTGCACCCTCCTACACAGTGTGCACTAACCTTTATGTCTCAGGCCACTTTCAGCCAATTATATACCTTATGAAAGTGGGAGATGGCCTGGCGAAATGTGCAGCTTTGTGTTGCAAAATTCAAGGTTAAAGTTCAAGGATAAGCAAATATCAAGCAGTTGTTTTCCCTCTGGTATTACTGATGCTTCTTGATGAATTGTTCAGAATGACACCAGATAATTTTGCTCAGCCGAGTGCTATCGTGGCAGGTAAAACGCGTTAGCCTCTTTGCTTTGATGACGTATTGTTCCGTTGTATCAAGCTTTCACCGGGTAATTTTACACAATGATATTACTCTGGTGTAATAGTAAATGGGGTAACTAGGGATTTATCTAACCCATGAAGTTCTAAAAAAAAATCCCAAGCTGAATGTAATTGTCTGGTGGCAGGAGGAGTAAGATTTTGATGCCGTACTTGGACTCAAAGGGTTAAAGCAATCTCCACTAAATCTTTGGCTTATGACGGGTGCACTTAACGTTTTATCTTCATGACAAAGCCAAGCGCATTTTTATTCAGATGAGGGAAGTCACAGTTATCAGAGGGCTAACCACTTCAGTACCAGGACGACTTGTAAAACTACTCTTTCTTGCCCCTGCGATTTTTTTTTTTTTTTTTTTAAAGCATAGAAGAGATTTGTCAGAGTGGAGGGTTACATAGAGCATTCCTTAACCCCTTTATTAGGTGTGATCTTCCTAAGCTGTATAAAATCGTCATGGGTAACAAAAATAAAGGGAAAAAATACGCCATCGTACTGATAATGTTAATATTGCTCACATTACCAAATCCTTCATATACACTGTAGTCAGGCGATACGACAATCCTGGGGCGTCATTTGTATATTAATCTCTTTTCCCATCAGATGCTTTTACTCAGTTTCGCCAATATTTACCATTTATTAGCAAGAATCACACCATCTCCATCTGTCTCCTCAGTATTCATGTTGGTTTGATCGTGATGTGTTTGGCAGGTGCATGAGTGAGGCTACGAGTGTAAACAATATTTTTTACACACCTGAAGCCCCAAACAGTTTATGAATCACCTTCCTGTCCGCTAAGGAGGTTTTCTATCTCTTCCTCTATTCGATTTAATTTCTGCATAGGACACGTTAAATATTCATTGTATATATGTTATTTATGACAAGGGTTTAAATTGGTGGAATGATTGGGGTTTATGACTTACCTAATGCCACTCAGGGGCTAGCGAGGCTGGTCACCCTTGCCTTAAACGTCGGGACTGATAAGCCTAGCCACGGGTCCGCACGTTCCTGATAGGGGCAAAAGAGGATTGGATAATAGATAGATAGATTGACAGACAGACAGGTAGATGGATAAATGTATACAGCAGATAAGTGCCAATATAAAAGACATAACAGACTAGATCACAGAAAGGTGTAATATATCAAGACATCTTCAAGGAGAGCCACGGTCTTAAGAAAAAGGTCTGTGATGCGGAGGGATGATAGGCCTGCATCACCCACACTTGTCAGGCATGGAAGACAGGCAGGGAGAGGGAGAGGCAGGGAAGGGAAGGAAGAGAGGCAGGGGAGGAAAGGGGGAGAGACAGGGGAGGGGAGGGAAGGGAAGGGAGAGAGGCAGGGGAGGGAAGGGGGAGAGACAGGGGAGGGATGGGGATTAACAGGCAGACGAAGGGGAAGAGGGAGGAAGAGAAGGGGAGGGGAGAGAGAGGAAGGGAATGAGAGGGGGTAGAGAAGCGCAAAGGAAGGGAGGAAAAAAGTGGGGGAAGGGATAAGGGAGGCAGGGAAGGGAAGGGGCAGGAGGAAAGATCGCAAAGGGAAGGAGGGGGGGGGGCAGAGACAGGAAAGAGGAGGGGGATTTGGAGGAATACAAAAGGAAGAAAAGAAGGAAGGTAAAGGGAGGAAGGAAAGGAGGAGTATAACAGGAGGAGAAGGAGGGAAGTCAGGAGAGACGGATGGAGGCAGGGGAGGGGGAGTAAAACAATGGGAGGGGGAGGTAAATATGGTGAAAAGAAAAATGCAGTGAGAGGGAGGGAGGGAGGGAGGAAAGAAGAGAGGGGGAAGGAGGTGTAAAACAGGGGGGAGGGGGTAGGTAAATATGGCGAAAAGAAAAATACAATGAGAGGGAGGGGGAGGCAGGGAAAACGAGAGAGAGAGAGAGAGAGAGAGAGAGAGAGAGAGAGAGAGAGAGAGAGAGAGAGAGAGAGAGAGAGAGAAGGGGGAGGTAAATAATAGGGGAAGAGAAGGAATGTCAGAAGAGGGAGGGGTAGACAGAGGGAGAAAGAGAAGGACATAGGAGAGACTGGGAGGAGGGGGGAAAAGGCAGATGGGGAGAGAGGGAAAGATGGAGGAAGAAAGGAGGGTTGCAGGGGGAAAAGGAGGGAGGGTAGTAAGCAGGGAGAGACTGAGGTAGGGAGGAAAAATGAAGGTGTGGAGAGAGAGAAAGAGAGAGAGTAGGTTGGTGGGGAGAGAAAGAAATAGGAGGGGAGAGAGGGAAGATTAGGAGAGAGAGAACAAAAGGGAGGTAGGGAGGGAAGGAGAAAAGAGAGGGAGGTAGGGAGGGAAGGAGAAGAGAGAGGGAGGTAGAGAGGAAAGAGGAAGAGAAAGGGAAGTAGAGAGGAAAGAGAGGGAGAGTGGGAGAGAGAGAGAGAGAGAGAGAGAGAGAGAGAGAGAGAGAGAGAGAGAGAACAGGTGGGAAGGAAGAGGGAGGTATAGAGGGAGAGGAGAGAAGAGGAAGGAAGTTAGGTAGAGAAGGAAGAAAAGAGGGAAGGATATGGAAGAGAGAGGAAGAGAGGAGGGAAGGGGAGGAGAATGGAGGTTGGTAATTGAGGGAGAAAGCAGTAGGAAAGAGAAACAGGGAGAGAGAAAGGAGGAGGAGGAGGAGGAGGAGGAGGAGAAGAGAGAGAGAGAGAGAGAGGACATAAAGGGGGCACTATCGCATTTGGACTTGCCTTTGGGTAAATTTCCCCCCCCCACACCTGCGATGCTGTGATGATAGGGGGATTGGGCTGCCCTCCCCCCACCCCCATTCTCTCTCTCTCTCTCTCTCTCTCTCTCTCTCTCGTGTACGGTACCCTACTAAGTTTCATTCATCTCATTATTAATATCCGTGACCTTTAGAGCTGGGGTTGGTACTTGTGGTTGATTGTGGTGGTTGTGGTTGATTGTGGTGGTTGTGGTTGATTGTGGTGGTTGTGGTTGATTGTGGTGGTTGTGATTGATTGTGGTGGTTGTGGTTGAATGTGGCGGTAAGTAACTGTTGGTAAGGCTGTCTGGTAGTGAAAGATTTTTATGGTGGTACAATTGTGGTAGAAAGAGGATTTTATGGTCGTAGTTGTGGTAGTGGGGGTCGTTGATGCGGGTAGTGATGGGGTGAGGTGGTGGTGGTCGTGGTGGTGGTAGCTGTGGTAGAGGGACTGTTGCTGTGGTTGACTGTGGTGATTGTGGTTGGGATTGTTGTGGTAGTTGTGGTAAAGAGGGATTGTTGTTGTGGTTGATTATAGTGATGAGTGTTGAAGGTGGAGATTGTGATTGATTGTGGTTGGGATTGTTGTGGTAGTTGTGGTTGACGGAGGTAGAGAGATGAAGTTACTTTTCCAGTGGTTGTGGTAGTGATTGTGGTTGTAGAGACAGTGGATGGTAGTTGTGGTTTTGGTAGTAATGGTTGTCGCTGGTGGCAGCTGTGGTGATGGTAGTGGTGATTGTGGTTGTGGAGTGGTATATAAGAAGACTGGTAGTGGTGGTAGTTGTGATGGTGGAGTTAGTAGTGGAATGGTAGTTGTGACAGCGGTGTGGCATAATGGTGGTAGCTGTGGTAGGTGATGGTGGTTGCAGTTGTGGTATTGAAGATGGTAGTTGAGATGGTGTGGTGGTGACAGTGGTAGGTGATGGTGCTAGTGGTAGAAGAGTGTGGTGATGGTAGTGAAGTGGTAGCCTGATGGTGGTGGTAGTAGTTGTGGTAATTGAGGTGGTGTGGTACGTTGGTGTCTCTTGTGGTGGCTGTGGTAGGAGAGTGGTATACTGGTGAAAACTGTGGTGGGTGGTGGTGGTGGTGGTGGTGGTGACAGTACTGGATGCTGGGGTGAAAGCTGAGATGGACAGGTGGGTAGTATGTAGATAAGTAGTTAGGTGTCTAGCGGGAAGGTGCGTAGGCAGCTGGGTACGTCAATATGTAAGCAGGTTTACTGATGGATAGGTAGGTAGGCAGGTAGGTAGATAGATATGCAAGTAGATAGGTAGGTAGATATATAGGTAGGCAGATAGATAGGTAGGTAGGAGGGGAGGAAGGTAGGTACATAGCTAGGCGTGTAAAAATGTTGGCAGGTAAATGGACAGGTAGATAGATAGATAGATAGATAGATGGATAGGTAGGTAGGTAGGTAGGTAGGGAGGGAGGGAGGGAGCAAGGAGGGGGGTAGGAAGGTAGGTAAATAGCCATGTGTGTAAAAATATTGGCAGGTAAACAGATGGATAGGTAAGTAGGTAGAGAGGTAGGTGCATAAATTTGTAGGTAAGTAAATACAGATACATAGGTAGGTACGTAGGTAGGTTGGCAGGAAGGTATAGTAAGTAGCTAATATCTGTATAAAAATGTAGGCAGGTAAACATATAAGCAGGTAGGTGTGTATAGACGTAGGTAAGTAATTATATACGAGTAGGCAGGTAGGTAGGTAGGCAGCAGGTATGCAAAAATGTAGGGAGGTAAATAAATATACTTAGGTAGGTAGAGAACAGGTGCCAAAAGAGTAGTACATAGTAATTAGGTAGTTAGGCAAGGAGGTAGTAAGGTAAATGGGTCAGATTGGAGGAACTCAAATATATGATCTATAGTTGGTAGGTAGGCAGGTAGGTAGGTAGATAGGCAGCCAACCTTGAGGAAAGAGGTAAGCAATTAACGTGGTGGGTAGGTTGAGAGATAAAAAGGTAGGCTGGTGGGTAGGTGACTAAGCACAATAGCGGGGTAGGTAGGTAGGTTGTGAGGTAAGTAGGTTGGCAAGGTGGTAAGTAGGAAGATAGGTTGGTAGATGTGTAATGTGTCTGGTGGAATTATGAGTAGATAGGTAGGAACAGAATGGAATGGTAGGCAGGTGGGTAGGTAGGTAGTTTGGAAGGTTGGTTAGAAGATGGAATATAGATAGGCAGGCCGAGGGTAAGTGGGTAGGTAGGTAGGGCTGGACGGTAAGTAGGTAGGTATGAGAGAAGGGGGAGGGAAGGAGGGAAGAAGAGGAGAATGGACAAGACGAGAATAAATATACCTCTCTCTCTCTCTCTCTCTCTCTCTCTCTCTCTAACTAACCCTTATCTCCCTCTCTCTCACCTACCTACCTGCCTCCCTATTTATCTACTCGGAACCTTTTTCTACCTGTCTTCCTTCCTCCTCACTTCACCTTTCTGCCTCTCCCCTCTTACCTTCATACTTCCACATGTCTACCCTTTTCCTCCGTACCTCTTTACCTCTTCCTTCTCCTGTCTTCCTCCTGTCTTCCTTTCCTCCTGCCTTTCTTCTTCCCTACCTTCCTGCCTGCCTTACTGTTCTATTCCCACAATATCCCCAGATTCCTCGTAACTGTTTAGTCCTCACCCTCCCTTCCTGCCTCTCTTACTCCCCATCTGCCTACCTGCTGGCCTATACCCTGCCCCCACCTGCTTACCTGCCTGCCTGCCTACCGCCCTGCCTCCCCCTGGGCTCAGTGGTAGCGGGGGTGAGGCAGGCTGACAGGTTACCCTATATGGCAGTGCATTTGCAAGTGGTACCCCCCAGCCCTCTCTACTTTCACCTCCCCAGCCCTCACCCCACACCTGTGCCCTCCCCAGCCCTCACCCCACCACCTGTGCCCTCCCCAGCCCTCACCCCACCACCTGTGCCCTCCCCAGCCCTCACCCCACCACCCGTGCCCTCCCCAGCCCTCACCCCACCACCCGTGCCCTCCCCAGCCCTCACCCCACCACCTGTGCCCTCCCCAGCCCTCACCCCACCACCTGTGCCCTCCCCAGCCCTCGCCCCACCACCTGTGCCCTCCCCAGCCCTCACCCCACCACCTGTGCCCTCCCCAGCCCTCACCCCACCACCTGTGCCTTCCCCAGCCCTCACCCCACCACCTGTGTCCTCCCCAGCCCTCACCCCACCACCTGTGTCCTCCCCAGCCCTCACCCCACCACCTGTGTCCTCCCCAGCCCTCACCCCACCACCTGTGCCCTCCCCAGCCCTCACCCCACCACCTGTGTTCTCAGCCCTCCTGAACCTTTCCCCAGTCTTCCCCACCCATCACTAGTCCTTCCCACCCTTCCCCATCCTTCCCCAGTCCTCCCTACTCTTCCCCATCCTTCCCCAGTCCTTCCCACCCTTCCCCAGTCCTCCCCACCCTTCCCTAGTCTTCCCTACCCTTCCCTAGTCCTGCCCACCCTTCCCTAGTCCTCCCCACCCTTCTCCAGTCTTCCCCACTCTTCCATAGTCCTCCCCACTCTTCCTCAGTCCTCCCCACCCTTCCCCAGTCCTACCCACCCTTCCCCAGTCCTCCCAACTGTTCCTCAGTCCTCCTCACCCTTCCCTAGTCCTCCCCACCCTTCCCCAGTCCTCCCCACCCTTCCCTAATCCTCCCCACCCTTCCCTAATCCTCCCCACCCTTCCCTAATCCTCCCCACCCTTCCCCATTCATCCCCACCCTTCCCTATTCATCCCCACCCTTCCCCATACCTACCCACCCTTCCCCAGTGTTCCCCACCCTTCTCCAGCCATCCCCACTCTTCCCCAGTTCTCCCCACCCTTCTAAAGTCGTCCCCATGCTTTCTCAGGCCTCCCCATGCGCCCCATCCTTCCCCAGCTCTTTCCAACCAGCCTTAATCCTCCCCATCTTTCTCTAATTCTCTCCAGTCCTCCCCAACCTTCCCCATTCCTCCTCAGCCATCCACTGTCCTCCCTCAGCTCTCTGTCCAAGGTAATCCATTGCTCCCTATCGATCCCCAACCATCCCTGATTCATCCCCAGCTCTCGAGTCTATCCCATCCTTCCCCAATCTTCC
>NC_137043.1:24543430-24545930 GCF_032717465.1 Coenobita brevimanus | reverse complement strand
TTATTATTATTATTATTATTATTATTATTTTATTATTATTATTGTTATTGTTATTAGCCTATTATTATTATTATTATTATTATTATCATCATCATCATCATCATCATCATCATCATTTTTTTTTTTTCATTCATTGCCAGACGCCATGTATCCCAAATGGGGTGGCCAAGGGCTTAGAGTTAACTGTTTTACAGGGAGGGGCACTAATCCTCCACCAACCCCACTTGTCATCATTATTATTATTATTATTATTATCATCTTCATCATCATCATCATCATCATCATCATCATCATCGTCATCATCATTATTACAGCTGTCTGTACGTAATTTTATTCAGCTTAACGATGACCTTTCACTATACTACATAATGAAGGTTACATCTAATTTCTCTAGTTCCAAAAGCCTCCCCTGGGCCCGATCAAATCCTTTGTTGACAGCGGTAGTAAACAATAAAATACGTGACGGGAGTGAAGGGGTTAAGCGAGAGGCAGCATCGTCGGGGTGAAGGCGTTAATTGGTACAGGTAACGAGGAAAACTAGGCTGTGATGTAGAGGTGTTGGCTGCTGGCGATGTTGTAAGGCAGGCACGGAGGGGGAGGCAGGAGAGAGGAGGTAGGCAGGGGGTGGAGGTAGGAGAGGCGATGGAGGCAGGAGAGGCGAGGTAGACAGGAGGGTGGAGGCAAGAGAGGCGAGGTAGGCAGGAGAGAGGAGGTAGGCAGGAGAGAGGAGGTAGGCAGGGAAGAGGAGGTAGGAGAGGCGAGGTAGGCAGGGAAGAGGAGGTAGGAGAGCCTAGGTAGGCATGGAGGGGTAGCTAGAGACGAGGTAGGCAGGGAGAGGAAGGTACAAGAGGCGAGGTAGGCAGAGGGTGGAGGCAGAAGAGGCGAGTGAGGCAGGGAAAGGGTGGTAGGAGAGGCGAGGGAGGCAGGCAAGGTAAGACGTCACAATACTGAAGTGGTTAATATAGGACACAAGAGGAAACTACACACTATAATATTAACCTGTTTGTTTTTATCTGACGGAACTAGGCCACTCACACCTTAAATACCACATCTTAGTTGAGTGAATTTCAGTGTCTGAGTTGAGGTGGGAATGAATCTCCTTGGTTACTAGTCAAACCGAACTTCCAATCTGACTATAGATGTCCACCAGCTGAGATAAATAGGTATATCTTTGTCAGGTAAAAACAGACTACAGAATTTTGACGGTGTAGGGTGCATTGTGATAGGGTAAGGCAGAGGGAGAGGTGTAGGCAGAGGGGGAGGTTTAGGCAGGAAGGGAAGGCAGGTAAGACGTCATCGTAGTGGATGAAGGTAATCTGTCAAGGTAACTGGAGGAAATTACGCTGTGATATTGGGTAGGCTGCCTGGCGATGTTGTAAGGCAGAGGGGGTGAGGCAGGAGAGGTGAGGTAGGCAGGAGAGACGAGGTATAGGCAGCCAGGTAAGAGAGAAGCTAATCTATCAAGGTAATTAAGGAAACTACACTGTGATAAGTGAGGGGAGGCGAGGTAGGCAGGAGGGTGGAGGCAACAGGGAGTTAAGCAGGAAGGTGGAGGCAGCAGGCAGGTAGAAAGGAGGGTGGAGGCAGAAGGGAGGTAGGCAGGAGGGTGTAGGCAGCAAGGAGGTAGACAGGAAGGTGGAGGCAGCAGTAGGCAGCAAGAGGGAAGGGGCAGCAAGTAGGTAGGCAGGAGGGTGTAAGCAGCAGGTAGGTAGGAAGAAGGGTGGAGGCAGCAGTAGGCAGCAGGAGGGAGGGGGCAGCAGGTAGGTAGGAAGGAGGGAGGGGGCAGGAGAGTGAAGGCAACAGGGAGGTAGGCAGGAGGGTGAAGGCAGCAGGGAGGTAGGCAGGAAGGTGGAGGCCGCAGGGAGGTAGGCAGGAGGGTGGAGGCAGCAGGGAGGTAGGCAGCAGGGAGGTAGACAGGAGGGTGGAGGCAGCAGGGAGGTAGGCAGGAGGGTGGAGGCAGCTAGGGTACGGCAGGCCCCCGCGGGTGCCCACACTAGAACAGGTGACTGGCGCTACGAGGCACGGGGGGAGGCAGGCAAATGAGGCAAGTGGAGGCAGAGAAGTGAGGCCGCAGAGGCAGAGAAGTGAGGCAGCAGAGGCAGGTAGGCAAGGAAACATAGGTGGGTAGGGAAGTGAGGCAGGCAGACAGGTTTTGGCATAAGGAAGCTGAACGGGGCCAGTCCAGGAGATATATGAGTCGGGTAGGCAGAGATAGGCAGGCAGAGGAGGGAGGCAGACAATGGAAGAGGCAGGAAGACAGGCAGAGGAGAAGCAGAGGGAGTCAGGGTAGGAGATAGAGAGAAGCGAGGCAGGGAGGATGGAGGGAGGCCGGGATGATGGAGAAAGGCAGGAAGGATGGAGGGAGGCAGGAAGGATAAGAGGAGCCAGAGTGGATTAAGTGAGGCAGAGTGGACGAAGGGAGGCAGAGGGATGGAGGGAGGAGGGAGGGATGAAGGGAGGCAGGGAGAGGCAGAGATGGAATGTGTAGGAAGTCAGGGAT
>NC_137043.1:24510930-24538430 GCF_032717465.1 Coenobita brevimanus | reverse complement strand
ACAGCCCTTTCAACCTCACCACTCCACAACACTGCCCTCACCCTCTCGCACCCCTCGCGCCACTTCCTCTCCCACTCCAGCTATTCCTTCCTATCACTCCACTCCTCCACCCTTACTCCACTTAAGGGTACCAACGGCTTTGTGTCTTGCAACTCAGGTTTGACAGAATACTCTCTCTCTCTCTCTACCTGTTTACCTAATTACTCGTCCACCTACCTACCTCCATCGCATTTTTCTTCTCCATCATTCTCCCTCTCCTACTCACAACCACTACTTACTACACCACACCACTGCCCTCTCCACCACACTACTGCCCTCTCCACCATACCACTACCCTATACCCCTCCACTACACCTGCTCCTCTCCACCTCCACCCTTCGTACCACTTAAGGGAACCAGTAGCCATATGTCTTGCTGGCCAGCCTTGACAGAACACCCTACTCCTGTCCACTGGCTTCACTTATACACAACCTGATTCGTGGCAGAAGGCGCAATGAGGCAGACATTTACTTTTTATTTATTTACGGTATCCTCTCTTCCATTACCCCCCTTTCTCTTTTGTTTGTTTCTTATCTGTCCTCTTCTCTCCTCTGTTTCATTTTTAACTGTCCTCTTCTCTCCTCTGTTTTATTTTCAACTGTCCTCTTCTCTCCTCTGTTTTATTTTCAACTGTCCTCTTCTCTCCTCTGTTTTATTTTCAACTGTCCTCTTCTCTCCTCTGTTTTATTTTCAACTGTCCTCTTCTCTCTTTTGTTTTATTTTCAACTGTCCTCTTCTCTCCTCTGTTTAATTTTTAACTGTTTTATTTTCAACTGTCCTCTTCTCTCCTCTGTTTTATTTTCTCTGTTTTATTTTCAACTGTCCTCTTCTCTCCTCTGTTTTATTTTTAACTGTCCTCTTCTCTCCTCTGTTTTATTTTTAACTGTCCTCTTCTCTCTTTTGTTTTATTTTCAACTGTCCTCTTCTCTCCTCTTTCATTTTTAACTGTTCTCTCCTCTTTCATTTTTAACTCTTCTCTCCTCTTTCATTTTTAACTCTTCTCTCCTCTGTTTCATTTTTAACTCTTCTTCTCTCCTCTGTTTCATTTTTAACTGTCCTCTTCTCTCATCTGTTTCATTTTTAACTGTTCTCTCCTTTCATTTTTAACTGTCCTCTTCTGTTTCATTTTTAACTGTCCTCTTCTGTTTCATTTTTAACTGTCCTCTTCTGTTTCATTTTTAACTGTCCTCTTCTGTTTCATTTTTAACTGTCCTCTTCTGTTTCATTTTTAACTGTTCTCTCCTTTCATTTTTAACTGTCCTCTTCTGTTTCATTTTTAACTGTCCTCTTCTCTCCTCTGTTTCATTTTTAACTCTCTTTTCCCCTGTTTCATATTTAACTGTCCTCTTCTCTCCTCTGTCTCTTCTCTTGAGGAGGGGGAGGAAGAATACCTCTCCAAAATCCCTGCTTGTTGTAAGAGGGGCCTTTTAGTGTCCAGTCTTTCCTTACTGTCCTCGTGCTCTTCTGTCCTCTTGTGTTCTTCCGTCCTCTTGTGTTCTTCCGTCCTCTTGTGTTCTTCCGTCCTCTTGCCCTCTTCCGTCCTCTTGCCCTCTTCCGTCCTCTTGCCCTCTTCCGTCCTCTTGCCCTCTTCCGTCCTCTTGCCCTCTTCCGTCCTCTTGCCCTCTTCCGTCCTCTTGCCCTCTTCCGTCCTCTTGCCCTCTTCCGTCCTCTTGTCCTCTTCCGTCCTCTTGTCCTCTTCCGTCCTCTTGTCCTCTTCCGTCCTCTTGTCCTCTTCCGTCCTCTTGTGCTCTTCCGTCCTCTTGTGCTCTTCCGTCCTCTTGTGCTCTTCCGTCCACTTGTGCTCTTCCGTCCTCTTGTACTCTTCTGTCCTCTTGTGCTCTTGTGTTCTTCTGTCCTCTTGTGCTCTTGTGTTCTTCTGTCCTCTTGTCCTCTTCTGTCCTATGTCTTGATATTTCCGTGTTTCCTCTTGCCTTTATTTCCCTCTACTCCTACAGTGCCATTTAGTTATAATATGGCCTGGGGCTAATTACTCAATATTCTTTTCTTCCTTCTCCTTTGCTTCCTTTCTCTTTCTGCTTTCTCGTCTCTTCTTCTTAGCCTGCATTTCTTTGTTATTCTTTCTCTGTCTGTCTCTTTCTCTGTCTCTGTCTTTCTCTGTCTCTGTCTGTCTGTCTGTCTGTCTCTCTCTCTCTCTCTCTCTCTCTCTCTCTCTCTCTCTCTCTCTCTCAGTAAGACGTCAAATTAGACCGAAGCGTGGTGGAGTAAGCGAGTGAGAAAGCCAAATCACTGCGCATTATTGAAAGCTAAGTAAAAGAGAAAAACAATGAGTAAGTGAACAAGATAATGAGTAACTGGGCATGTAAGCGAGGAAGATAAGTGAGCCAGCCAAAAGAAAGTAAGCGACGAAGATAAGTGAGCCAGCCAAAAGAAAGTAAGCGAGGAAGGTAAGTGAGCCAGCCAAAAGAAAGTAAGCGAGGAAGGTAAGTGAGCCAGCCAAAAGAAAGTAAGCGAGGAAGGTAAGTGAGAGAGCCAAATGAAAGTAAGCGAGGAAGGTAAGTGAGACAGCCAAATGAAAGTAAGCGAGGAAGGTAAGTGAGAGAGCCAAAAGAAAGTAAGCGAGGAAGGTAAGTGAGACAGCCAAATGAAAGTAAGCGAGGAAGGTAAGTGAGAGAGCCAAATGAAAGTAAGCGAGGAAGGTAAGTGAGACAGCCAAACAATTAGACGCTGGGAAAGACTGGAAGATCGTCAGCATAGTAAGAGAAAAGTAAGCTGTTTGGGAAGACTAATTGAAGTCAGCAAGATAGTGAGTGACCAAGAGGATGAGTAAGTGAGCAAGGGTGAGTAAGTGGCCAAGAGTATGAGAAAGTGGCCAAGAGTATGAGTAAGTGACCAAGAGGATGAGTAAGTGGCCAAGAGTATGAGTAAGTGACCAAGAGGATGAGGAAGTGACCAAGAGTATGAGGAAGTGACCAAGAGAATGAGTAAGTGAACCAGGAGGATGAGTAAGTGACCAAGAGAATAAGTAAGTGACCAAGGGGATGAGTAAGTGACCAAGAGGATGAGTAACTGGCCAAGAGTGTAAGTAAGTAACTAAGAGGATGAGTAAGTGACTAAGAGGATGAGTAAAGTGGCTAAGGGCATAAGTAAATCAGTTTGAGAAAATAAAATGGATAGCCTAAGAATGAGTAAGTGAGCGGGGCAATGAGTAAAGTGAGTAAGGGAATGTGGAAAGTGAGTAAGAGAGAGTGAATCAGCAAGAGTGAGTAAAGTAAAGAGATGTGAGCAAGAGAGTGAGTAAGTGAGAAACAGTGAGTAAAGTAAGCGGGATAATGAAGTCGTGAATAAGAGAAAGAGTAAGCTGGAGAGAATTAGGGAGATGAGTAAGGGTTTGAACAAGTGAGTAAGAAAGTGAGAAAGTAAGAGAGAGAATGAGTCAGTAAGAGTGAGTAAGATTAGGTGAGCAAGTGAGAAGGAGAATGACTACGTGAGGAAGAGAATGAGTAGGTGAGTAAGATAATGAGTAGGATAAGGTGTTGGGCAAGATGGATAGAGCAAACGTGTGAGTAAGATGGAGTGAGTCTCAGTGGAGTATAAATGACCTTGGGGAGGGGGGTGAGGGGACGGGGTAAGGAGAGAGAGAGAGAGAGAGAGAGAGAAGAGAAAGATAGAGAGAGAGAGAGGAAGAAGAAGGAAGTAAATCAAAGAAAGAGGGAACAGACAGATAAAGAAGAATGAGGAGCAGATAGAATAGGATGGAAGGAAGGAAGGAAGGAAGGAAGAGGTATGAGTAAAAAGGAAGGAAGTGAGGAAAGGACGGGTAGGGGGAATGAAACATAAAGAAGCAATGGAAGCTGATCGACAGAAGGGAAAGTAGAAGAGCAATGAAAAGGGAGGAAAAGAGAGCAAAAAAGGAGGAGGAGGAGGTAAGTGGGAGGTAAAACTGAAAGAAAAACAATGGCAAGGGAAGAAGAGGGGGAAATTAATGGAGAGAGATGAAGTGGAAATGCAGGATGAAGTTAGAAGTAGGAATGGGGAGAAAAAGACATAGGAAGGAGAGACGGGGAGGTAGGAGTAAGAAGGAAGAAAAAGGGGAAAGAAAGGAGAAGGAGGCAAGAAGTAAAGAATATGAGGCAACAGAATCAGAGAAGGGAATTAAAGGAAGAGGGGCAGAGAGAAGAGAGGATTAGGAAGATGATAGTATGAAAGGACACATTGAAGAGGAGAAATAATAAAATAAGGGGAGAAGAAGGGAAAGAAAGGTTAAGACAAGAAAGAACTTAAGGAATGAAGGGAACTAGAACAACAGGAAGGAGAGAAACGCTGAGAAGAGGAAGAACATGATGAAGTGAGGGGGACGGTAGAGAAGGGAAAGAAAAATGAAAGGTTATAAAGTGAAACAGTGAGACAAATAAAAAAACACCAGAGTGAAAGGAATGAGGAAGAAAAGTAAGCAAAGAAAGAGAGAGAAGAGGGAGCAAGAGCAGAGAGGAGGAGGGGGAGGGAGGGAAGAGGGGATGGGCTACGGGGGAGGAGGGAGGGGAGCGGGCAGACTGAGAGGAGTAGGATTTTATAAACAACTAGGGACTCTCACCTTAGGAACCCCACCCCACACACCTGCCCACTTCATCTCCCCTTTCCCCATCTTTCCCCCTTCCTGGCCCCTCCCCCACCCCCACACGGGCTTGGGGAGACGGTGAAAAATGTGGGGGAGGGAAAACATAACGGGGAAAGAGTGGGGGAGGGTGATATAAGGGGAAAAAAGGATGAAGAATGGGTGAGGGGGAGAGAGGCGACTGATGGAGAAATGGTGGTGGTTGGGTGAGATAGATTGTAGTTGTTGAGTGAGAGATGGATCGTGGTAGTTGAGGAAGAGACGGATAGTGGTAGTTATATGAGAGATAGTGGTACTTACGTGAGATAGATAGTGGCAAATGAGTGAGAGATAGTGGTAGTTAAGTGAGAGATAGTGGTTGTTGAGTGAGGGATAAATACTTGTAGTTGAGCGAGAGGGTGGTAGTTGTGCGACAGATAGAGGCGGATGGATGATGGATGGTGGTAGTTGAGCGAGAGACAGACGGTGGTAGATGAATGGTAGTTAATGGTAGGTGAGTGAGTGATGGTAGTTGAGTGACTGATGGTGAAAGTGTGGTACAGGATGGTTGGATGACAAATTTTGGTGGGGCTGAGAGAGGTGAGGATGATTATGATGTTTCTCTCTCTCTCTCTCTCTCTCTCTCTCTCTCAAACGCCAATCTACCCTGGAGTGTTTATTTGGATATAAAGGTTGCTCTCTCTCTCTCTCTCTCTCTCTCTCTCCTACCTTTTTAGTTTTTGCTCATTCCTTCCTTTCCTTCCTCCTACTCTGTCCCATCTTCCTTCTCTCCTTCCTTCATTCCTTCTTATACTGTGTCATTCTATACATTCCTTATTCATTCTCTTTTTCCTCTTTCCTTCCTGCATATTCTACCTTCTTCCCTCTTTCCTTCTTCTATTCCTTCTTCCTCCTTCCTTCTCCACTCTCCCTCCTCCTTCACCTCCCTTCCCTCTTCCTTCTCAACCTATCATCATTCCATCTTCATTTACGCCCTCTTGTGCGCATTTAATATGAGAGAGAGAGAGAGAGAGAGAGAGAGAGAGAGAGAGAAACAATCAGATCTCAGCCATTACCAACACGCTGCTCCAATTACCACATTGCAACAGCATTCGAAAAACTCTTATCAATAAACTCTTTGGGCAGCCTTCTGAGTGGCTATGGAGACTGCCTAACACCTCTTCCTTACCGATTTATTTTGCACATTACGCATCAGTATCCTCCTGTATTTTATTAATGTTGAGATTAAAAGGACATAACAGCATACAAAAGAATGTTAAGGAATAATATGCAAACTAAATCGCTAAAGAAAAGGAGTTACGAATCCTCCTATGGCACAGACTGCAGCTTCTTACTCATTTGGCTGCTTTTAATAATCAAGACTGAATATAATTAATTGGTGGTAGGTTAGAGATAATTCCTTAGTGTACCAATAGCAGGGATGTGTGTGTGTGTGTGTGTGTGTGTGTGTGTGTGTGTGTGTGTGTGTGTGTTTAGGTAATTTTAGAACTCTTTGACTTATGGAATCTCCCTCCCAATCGACCAAAATCCTCTAGTCATGTCAGCCTGAATAAAACATCAATTACACCAGCCACAGCGAGAGGATTAAATAGTTCAGAAGTTTACCGATTACACTACATGGTCACGAGCTTAAATCCGGGCTGTGGCAGGGATTTTGGTGTTGATATGTACCACGTATATGTTTCTCTAAGGTAGTTTTTGCTGTTCCATCTGAAGGCCATTGGTACGCCCTATACCTCTCTCTTCCAGTCCCGAGAGAGTTGAATAAAATTGTGTGGTGGTAGCAAGGATAAAAATGGAATAATCAGGAGGGGGTGAACGATTGGTGGAGGATGGAAAATGAATAATTGTGGTGGTAGGAACAGAATAGAAGAATCAAGAACGTAGTGGAGGACTTTGTGGACTTGTTAAATAAAATAGTAAGATGGTAACAGGAATAAAGTGGACTAATCAGCAATACAGGGAGGCGATTGGTGCGGGTTTTTATCATTCCTTCGGTCAGAGAGGGACTTTTGAGATGAAGGAATATGTATGGAGGTAGCCAGAATATAATGTTGCAAGGCGTCATTCTAGTGCTTCTCCAGAGGCCCAATAATGCCATACAGTCCTTTCGCCTCTTGTAAACACCATAACACCAATCCACAATGAGGTAACCCAAGTACAGCACAACATATGCACCCCTCAAGGCCAGGGATGCTGGTAACACTCACCCTCCTACCACTCACTCTCACCTAAACACAACCTGGCGTCAGCTGAGTTGTCACGACCTTGAGAGGGTTAAATATCACAGCTTTTTCTATACGATTGGCGTAAGTTGGGGGAAAATTGGCTGATTAGATACACAGGTAACAATAATAGGCCGACTGAACGTAATAACCACAAGGAATATAAAAAAGTAACTCATATTTCCTTCCTAATGGCGTAGTGGTGGTGAGTGAGGGTATGTGGCGCCATCTACTGAAGCGTGGGTATATTACTGGTGTGGGTATATTACTGGTGTGGATATATTACTGGTGTGGGTATATTACTGGTGTGGATATATTACTGAAGTGTGGATATATTACTGAAGTGTGGATATATTACTGAAGTGTGGGTATATTACTGAAGTGGGTATATTACTGAAGCGTGGGTATATTACAGAAGCGTGGATGTATTACTGAAGCGTGGATATATTACTGAAGTGTGGGTATATTACTGAAGCGTGGGTATATTACTGAAGCGTGGGTATATTACTGAAGCGTGGGTATATTACTGAAGCGTGAATATGTTACTGAAGTGTGGGTATATTACTGAAGCGTGGATATATTACTGAAGTGTGGGTATATTACTGAAGCGTGGATATATTACTGAAGTGTGGGTATATTACTGAAGCGTGGATATATTACTGAAGTGTGGGTATATTACTGAAGCGTGGGTATATTACTGAAGCGTGGGTATATTACTGAAGCGTGGGTATATTACTGAAGCGTGAATATGTTACTGAAGTATGGGTATATTACTGAAGCGTGGATATATTACTGAAGTGGATATATTACTGAAGCGTGGATATATTACTGAAGTGTGGGTATATTACTGAAGCGTGGATATATTACTGAAGTGTGGGTATATTACTGAAGTGTGGGTATATTACTGAAGCGTGGATATATTACTGAAGCGTAGGTGTATTACTGATGCTTGGATATATTACTGAAGTGTGGATATATTACTGTATTTTGGGAAGGAGTCACATATCATCTGTCTGGAGCATATCACCGCCACTCTCTTCAACCCGTCACTGTGAGAGGGCCTTTCTGAGTTTTATATAATTACCTGGCGTCGCAGACATTAAAAAAACAGAGTAATATAAAAGGTAAGAAAAAGAGTAATGAGTTTTATCTCTGTGGGCCTCAGTTAACCACTTCAGGCTAAGGACGTCTTTAATTTATTTACTTTAAGAGAGGCTGTACTGGAGGGATTAGCTATTTCCTTTTTTAAACCTTTACTACTGAGCTGCCCTCCTAATCTGAAAATCTTGTGGTGGTGGCCTGATTAACATACCAAAGACGTGATGGCACAGAAGAATATACAGCGATTAAGACGTGATCGTGATGAAGAAACTAAAAAAAATCGTCTGAAAAGCCAGCTGACGTTCGTTTTTCATTATTTTTATCCAGACGAGTTTATTCTGCTGAGGAAAAGCCCCTTGTGTTAACTGGCTTTACCGTGGCTGAATAAAAAATGCTGGCTTCTCTACCCTCAGTTCAAAAGGCCTCTCGTAACGTACATATAATCGTTTGTTGACATCACGAAAACACACGAAATACGTCACGGGTCTGAAGGGGTTAAAATTCGTAATACGTCATAATTGTGCAGGTGTTAAAATATTGTGGTGGTACTTTCGTGAGGGTGAGAGCGAGGATGAGGAGGCGGAAGGTGAGTACTGCTGGAGTGCCACTTGAGCGTCCCACTTCACCACCACCACCCAGCACCAGTGGACGGGTGGAGGAGGAGAGGCAAGGCTGAAGGAAGAGAGTTAGAGTGGAGGAGGAGGAGGAGGGCTAGTTGGATAGACAAGGGTGGAGGAAAAGAGGTACAGCAGGAGAAAGGAGAGGAGAAGGAAGGTAGCCAAGAACAAAGAAAGTAGAGCTAGGGATGGAGGAGGAGGAGGAGGAGGAGGTGCAGAAGAGAGAGGAGTAGCAGGTGAAGAAGTAAGGAAGAGGAAATGGGGAATGAGGGACAGTTGGAAGACTGAGTATTAAAGCTAGAGAAGGTAGGTGGTTAGACACAGGAAATGGGTGCAGCATCAAGTGGAAGGGTAGAAAAGAGGGTGGAACTGCAGGTGGAGAAGTGTGGAACATTTAAGACAGGTGGAAAGACACGTGGAATTGTTAGGAATGGAAAGGTGGGTAGAGGAACAGGTGGAAGAATAGGAAGAGGCTAGGGGAGTATGATGAGGGATAGGTGGAAGAATGTGGAGGATTGTAGAGATGGAAGGATGGTACAGTAGAGGTGGGTTGAGGAACAGGTGACAAGTGGAATACAGGTGGAAGAGTGCGGAGCATCAGAGTAAGGTAGGACAAGTGGAGAGTCAGGTGGATATTTGTGGAATGAAGAGATGGTTGGAGTAACAAGTGGAGGGTTGAGATAGGCGGGTGGAGGAGTGTTAGGTGGAAGATTATGGAGGATTAGAGACAGGTGGATATGTGAGGAATGAAGAGGTGGGTGGTGTGCAGTGGAAGAGCAGGGAGAGGCATGTGGAGAATCATGAAGGCCAGGTGGAAGAGAGTGTGGATGAGTACAGGCATGGGAGACAGATGGATAGACAGAATAGGTGGGTGGAGTTGAAGGTGGAAGGACAGGAATAAGCAAGTTTAGAGTGATGAAGACAGGTGGATGAATGTGGAGGATTAAGGGCAGTAGAGGTGGAGGGACGGAAGGGGTGAGTGGGGAAGCCTGTGGAAGGGCAGAAGGAAATGGGGAGTAATTAGTGATAGGTGGATTAATGTGGAGGCTTGGAGGCAGGGAAGACAAGGTGGATGGGTGGAAGTAGCTTGCGGAGGAAGGCTATAGTTAACCCTTTCAATACGACAACATCTTTCCTTCTATTTACTCTTCCTCCACATGATTTTTTTCAATACTTGGGGAGCCTCTCGCAGTACTACACCCTTTTCACTCTAACTTGGCCTAGAACTACCATCACCCCATCATGAATTCTTAGTTGTAACAGCATATTAACACCAGAAAATCAAGCTAGTCATGAAGAAGTGCTGTGGAAGGAATGTAGAGGCACTGTATTGTCTTATTCTCTCACTGATCTACATCAACAAGACTGCAAAAGGACGCAAATCTACGCCAAGTCAAGGTGAAAAGCGTGTAGTAGTTGCCACCTCACGCTCATCCGGACGTGAACCCAGTGGACCGCGGAAACTAAAACTGCAGGGCGCCATCCACCTTTTGGGAGGTGGAGGGGGGGGGGGTTGAAGGACAGCACTTGGGTAGATTCTCCGTCAGGTTGCATCGGCGCCACCACGAGAAGGCGTCCCTGTCCAACTTCCCAAGCGCAATGATGAGGTTACTAATTATCTCCATTTTCTATTATAAAAGCTATTCCGAAACCAAAATAAAATCGTTAAGTGTTAGAATCAAACGAATATAACGTCCTTGGGCTGAAGGTGATAAGGGTGTGAGATGCGGGAGTGGAGGAGCGGAGGGAACTAGGCGGAGGGGCAAGTGGAGGTGGATGGAGGGAGTAAAAGAAGTGAAGGACGAGGAAGAGATGAAGAGTGAGGATGTGGAGAAGGATGAATGAGGCAGTGGAGGAAGAGAGTGAAGTAGGATAGGTGGAGAAGGGTGGAGCAAAGGGTCTGGATAAAGAAAAATAGATTAAAGAATGAGGAAGTGGAGGAACGTGGATGATAAAAAGTGGATGTGAAGCAGTGAAGTGACAGGGTGAGCCAGATGGAGACAGATGGAGTACGAGGGATTAAAGAGGTGGAGAAGTGTGGATGATAAACAGTGGATGTGAGGCGGTGGAGCGTCAGGGTTAGCTAGGTGGAGACAGGTGGACGGGTAGGCGGAGGAGGGTGGAGCAGAGAGAATGGATAATGCGGAAAAGATAATGGCTTACGGAGGTGGAGAAGATGGAAGACGGTGGAACATAAATAGTGGAGCAGTAAAGAGAAGGCTAAATGTGGAACATGATAAGAGGGGAACACGGGAATGAAGTGGATAAATGGAGCAGGTGGAGCATGTAAAGTGGAGTGAGGTGCATGAGGAAGTAAAGGAACTTGCCAATATCGAGGAGTAAATTAAGATTCGACGAAGAGGGTGAGGATGGAGGGATAGATGAAGGAGGAGGTAGGCACGAGGGTGACCGGAGTGAGGGAGAGAGGGGTGAGGGAAGAAACAGAAGGCAGACACTAAGGTAAGGGCAAGAGTAATGAGAGGTGAGGGGGGAGGAGAGGGTGAGTGTGAGTGTGGAGAGAAAGGAGGGTTGAAGGAGTAGGTAGGCACTAGGGTAAGGATGAGGGGGGGGGTGAGTGTGGATGAGGTGACGTAGACGACAGTGGAACATCAAGAAATGGAGCGAGGAACTTTTGGAGATGAAGGAGTATATGGGTTTTATATTACGGAACAGGAGAGGAACTGGACACTAGGATGAGGGTGGGGGGTAGCAGGATGGATGAGGGCGGAGAGGAGGGTGAGGGTGAATGGGGCAAATTAAGGTGGAGGGGAAGGTGATGGGTAAGGGTGAAGGAGCATATGAGGGGTGAGGGTGGAGGGACATGTGAGGGCTGTGGGGTGAGGGTGGAGGGGCACGTGAGGGGTGAGGGGTGAGGGTGGAGGGGCACGTGAGGGGTGAGGGGTGAGGGTGGAGGGACAGACAGTTTGAGGGGAGAGGGAGGGTGAGGGGTTGGGGAGAATCAGGTGATGGGGGGTGAGGGTGGAGGGACAGAGGTAAGGGGGGTGAGGGGTGGAGGGGGGTGAGGGTGGAGCGTCAGTGTGTCTCTCCAAGGCAACACAACGAGAACAAGTGGCCGCGGGGCAGGGCTGGTGCTGCTAGCGGGGGCACGCCTCTGTCAGGGGGCTGGCAGGGGGTTGTGCAGGTTTGGCAGGGGTTGTGCAGGTCTGGCAGGGAGTTTAGCGGGTTTGGCAAGGGGCTTAGTAGGTTTGGCAGGGGTTGTGCAAGGCTGATAGGGGGTTGTTGCAGGTTTGGCAAGGGGTTGTGCAGGTTTGGCACGGTTTTTTCAGGTTCATCAGGAAGTTGTGGTATGCAGGGTTGGCAGGGGGTTGTACGGGGTTGGTAAGGGGTTTAGAGGTTTAGCAGGGGGTTGTGGGGCCTGTAAGAGATTTTAGGGAATTGCAGTGGAGGTTGTGAGGTTCTAACAGACTCTAGTATTTCTGAAAGAGTTGTAAGGGTTTGCCGAGGTTAATGGAGGGTCATGGATAGGGTTTTAAAGGGGTTTTGAAGGGGTCTGAAGGGTTGGTAGGGGTTTGGACCAGGTTTTGGGGGTTGTGCTGGGATGTGATTTTGGGATGTGATTTTTTTTGTGTGAAGAATTGAAGTGGGGGGTTTCACAAGCTTTGGAGGTTACTGTGAGAGGTTTCAAAGAGCTATGGAGTTGTACGTTTAGCTGTGGGGTTCTAGGTTTAGCTGTGGGGTTCAAGGTTTAGCTGTGGAGTTCAAGGTTTAGCTGTGGAGTTCTAGGTTTAGCTGTGGAGTTCTAGGTTTAGCTGTGGAGTTCTAGGTTTAGCTGTGGAGTTCTAGGTTATAGCTGTGGAGTTCTAGGTTTAGCTGTGGAGTTCTAGGTTTAGCTGTTGGGTTCTAGGTTTAGCTATGGAGTTCTAGATTTAGCCGTGGGGTTCTAGGTTTAGCTGTTGGGTTCTAGGTTTAGCTATGGAGTTCTAGGTTTAGCTGTGGAGTTCTAGGTTTAGCTGTGGAGTTCTAGGTTTAGCTGTGGAGTTCTAGGTTTCACTATGGAGTACTAGAGTGGACCCAGCAGGTCATAGTGCGAGGCAGGACGACGAGAACAAGTGACCGGGGGGCAGGGCTGGTGCGGCTAGCGGGGGCACGCCTCACATACGATTTGGCTAGCAGGGGGTTGAGGGGGTTTAGCAGGGTGATGTGGGGGTTTAGCAGGGTGATGTGGGGGTTTAGCAGCGTGATGTGGGGGTTTGGAAGGGTTTAGGAGGGTTGTGGGACTAATAACGGGTTCCTGGAAGGTTGTGAGGGGATTGTGGAGGGTTGAGTGGGAATAATAAGGGGGTTGTGAAAGGTTGTGGAAGTAGGGAGATGGTTTTGAAGGGTCGTGGTGGACTTGAGAGGTTTTAGCAGGCTGTTGTGCAGGTTTAGAAGGGTTCTGGAGGGTTGCGAGGGAATTGTGGAGGCTTGTGGAAATAGCGATGGAGTGCTGGACTTGATGAGTTTTAGATGACTTGTATGGGTATTTCTTTTTTTCATTTTTTTAAAGCGATACGTAGGTCTGGAAGGGTTGTGATGTTTTCTGAAGGGCTGTGGGGTGTTCAGGAGGTTGTGTAGGGTTGGGAAGGGATTATCAAAGGTTTCAGAAGCTTGTAGTGGGAGCCTTTCAAGCGCTGAGGGGGTTTTGATAGACTTTACGAGGTTGCAGTGAGGTTATGAAGGGCTATGGAATATTTCACAGGTTACAGCATGTACTGGTGAGGGGCAAAACAACGGGAACAAGTTTGTAGGGGGAAAGACTGGTGATGCTAACGGGGCACACCTCACATGGGGCTCTGGTTAGGGGTGAAGGGGTTTTAAAAGCCTGATGTGGGAACTGTGGGGTTTTTGAAGGGGGTTTGGCATGTCTCAAGGGTAGTGAGGTGTTCGAGAAGTTTTAGGTTGTAGTTTCTTGAGAGGTTTTGAGAGGTTTCAGAGAGTTTGAGGGGTTGAGCTGGGTGTTGCACGATTTTATTTATTTATTTATATTTCTTTGGGGGGGGGGTGGCTTTGAAGAGTTAGAGGATGCCGGGATTTTGAAGGGTTGGAAATGATGGCTGGTGAGAAGAAAACTCGTCCTCTAATGTATAGGTGAATGGGAAAGCACTCGAGTGATGGTAGATTTTGAACCCACTGAGCGGAAAGACCTATTTTTTATTTTAGCTTTGCTCCTGCCAGACAGTTTAATTCAAATTAAGGGGTGACTTTTGGAACTGGAGTGGTTAAGTATAGTCTTCATTAACCCATTCAGTTCTGGATATTAATCCAAAGTTAAATAAAATCATCTGGAGGCACCACGAGTAAGTCAAACATAATCACAGCGAAGGCAATAAGTAACAGTTTGTGGCGTAAGTACAAGACGGATGTATAAAAGGGAAATTGAAAGTAGAGCGGCTCAAGGAGGAAAAGTGACTGGTACTCCAAGGGCCTCGATGCGTAACAGAATATTGATGTACAGGCTGCCAGAGGACTGCATAAGAGTGTGTTTGTACCCTCGTCATATGGCTGAGAGGCATGAGTAGGCAGTGGCAGCGATGTGAGACGTCAGCAGTGAGAGTGGTGGAACGGCGTCTGTTAAGGAATTACGTGTGACCTGCATAGATGATGGAAGATAAGAAATTGTGAGTTTCGTCAAGGATGTGGAGTAAGGAAAGCATACTGAATTAAGAGTATAGGCGAATGTGTAATTAAGGTATGGTTATGTGGAGAAAATATAGAGGAACAGAGTATGGTATAAATGATATGGCTTACATAGGCCTACCTTAATATCTTCAAGCTCGTATGACACACTCTCTACAGAATGAAGTCGTCTGGTGTTAACTGGAAAAGAACACTGGAGTTGTCCTGACCGTGGGAGTGATGTTAAAGGGAATGCCAAGGAGAGAGGCAGCTTGGTATGACTGGGGAATGTGCAACCAAGCGAGGTATTCAGAAAGCAAACGAACTGACGGGTGGGTAGGACTGAATGCATTATATACCGTACGTACAGTGATGAAATGTGGTGCTGGTTTCTATAAATTACAACGGCTGCACACGTTTTAACAACTTTACTACTTTACTACACTGATACCGACAGATGAGTTTATTGAGCTCAGGAGTGACTTTTTAAACTGGAGGGGTTACATAAGGCCTTCATTTACCGGCAGCACCAAAAGAGATCTATGTTACTTGAATAATATCGACTGGAGAGAGCAAGGACAAAATGCAAAACACGTCCCTGGGTTAAAGAAGCCAACCAGACAAGTAGTGGAATGTCTCTACCCTACAGCTGTCGCGAGGGTGGCAGAGAAGTTGTCAGTGGTATGTAAATGATACGACATAAGAAACGGAGTCAGGAATTTGTAAGACTCCAATGATGATGGAGTGAATGGGTGTATGGCCATTTCACTGGGCAATCTGTAGACAGCATCTCCTGCTATTGTGCTCTCTTCCTGTTTCTAGATCTCCCCCCTCCCCCCTGAAATAGCGGCAAATTGGATTGTGATGATGGTACTGGTGGTGATGGAGTAGGGGTTTATTGTGCGGTAAAGGGTTGTGGTGAGCCCCGGGGTTGTAATGAGCTGGGTGGAGGGGGGGGGGATATTGTCTGGGTGGAGGGAGGGGGATGGATATTGCTTAGGTAAAGGGGGGAGGGAGTTGGATATTGCTTAGGTGGAGGGAGAGGGGTGTGGATATTGTCTGGATGGAGAGAGGGACGGGGGGGGGAGTGGATATTGCCCCAAGCTCCTGATCGTCATTTTCATTTTACTCATGCCTGCCCAAACAATAACATTACTCAACTTAACCCTTTGAATCCGGCAACGTCTTTTATGTTCATCCCTCCTACAATTAACTAGCCAGTTTAATTACAACTTTGGCGAGACTTAATGATACTGAAGGAGTTAATGGGGTCTGTACTTGACCTTTGTAATTGGGAGCGTGACCTATGACCAAAATAAACTTCTTGGATTAAAGATAAGGAATTATAATAAGCACGTTATCGAACTGAAAGGGTTGAGATATTTTTCCAATCGAAGAGGGTTACAGATCCTACATTAAACCCTTCCATATTAAAAAGTCTCAGGTGAACTGGCTAAGATCGTCTACTGGAAGCGAGAAGAAGGTGAAGAGGAGTGTAGGGTCGAGGCTGGGTGCACTGCGAGGTGTGGCGGGGATGTGGAGAAGTGGAATGTGTTGATGGTTGTGTGGTTTAACTGTTGTTAGTAGCTGAGAGAGAGAGAGAGAGAGAGAGAGAGAGAGAGAGAGAGAGAGAGAGAGAGAGAGAGAGAGACTGATAACTACAATAAATTAGTAGTGTAAAGAAAGAGTGTGAGCGAAAGTTTACGCGGCAGAAAAAAGAAGATGCAAGAAGCCTGACAGGCAGATGGAGAGGGAGAGAGAGAGAGAGAGAGAGAGAGAGAGAGAGAGAGAGAGAGAGAGAGAGAGAGAGAGAGAGAGAGAGAGAGAGAGAGAGAGAGAGAGATTCCTAGTAACCCCTCCCTTTTCCTCACCTTCCCAGTACACCTGTTAATTGCTGCCCAGGAACCAGGTGAGGAGAGGGGGGAGGGAGGGAGGGAGAGAAGGAGATGGACAGATAAAGGAGGAAGGAAAGGGAGTGAAGCAGAGGAGGTTTAGAAGAGAGAGAGAGAGAGAGAGAGAGAGAGAGAGAGAGAGAGAGAGAGAGAGAGAGAGAGAGAGAGAGAGAGAGAGAGAGAGAGAGAGAGAAGTGGGAGACGTAATGGAAACTGAGGGAGAAGGTCAAGGAAGTGGGAGGGGGGGGGAGGGCTGAGTGGAGTAAGGGGATATGAGAAAGAGAACAAATAAAAAAATAAAAAAAAAGGAAAAGAACAGTAAAGGAGCAAAGAAAAAGGTGAAGAAGTTATGGAGGGAAGTGAAGAAGATCCCAGGAGCATAATTTAGGAAGAGAAGAAGCTTTGAAAGGAAGTGAATAAAAGCCTGAAGGAAAAAGACAAGAATAATGGTGAAGAAGCAGTAGGCGGAAGTGAATAAGATAGTATTACATAGAGATAGGGAGGGAGTTAAAGAAGTTCAGGAAAGAGATGAAGAAGGTCTCAAAAGATGATGATTAAGACAGAGGTGAAGGAGGAAAGAAATTAAAAAACCCAGAAAAATTAGTTTGAGTTGACTATTTGATGGGGGGAAGAGAATAATGTAAAGAAGAGGGTGAAGGTCCCCCCCCTCCCTCTAAAACTAAGCTTAGGTGAAGTAATTAAGGAGGGAGGTGAAGCAGGTGAGAAGACATTGAAGAGGATCCCATTAAGTTCAGAAAAGACCACGACAAGTTAAGACTAGAGGTGAATAAATTAAGAGGTACAGAGCTTAAGAATGGAGGTGAACGTAATAAGAAAAGAGGTAAGTGAAGAAAAGGGGTAAGATTAGAAAAGAGAAGAATAAGGTAAGAAAAGAGGAAAAAGGTTAGGAAAAGAGGCGACTCAGTTAGGAAAAAGAGGTATATAAGTTAACCAAAGAGGACAGTAAGATGAGGAAAGACGTCAAGAAAAGATGAGACTGTATTAAGTAAAGAGGTGAATAAGTTAAGAAAAGAAGAAAAAGAATAAGAAAACAGATGAATAAGTTAAGAAAAGAAGAGACTGACTTAAGAAACGTGATGGATAACTTAAGAAATAAAGAAGAGAGAGTGGTGGATGGGGTGAAAAAGATACAGGGCAGAGTAATGATAGACGATCCTCGGTAACTACTATAATCTTGTAATTCACGACTGATAGCAAGTCCATAAACTAAGCTAATAACACCACCTTTATCATTATACTCCGTTATCGTCCCTCCTACACATATATTAATCAAGAGGAACCACTAACGCCTCACGCCATTATGTTTAAAAAGGGGAAAATGAGACAAAGACGAAAACAAAACATATTATTGAAGATGGAAAGTTAGTAAATGGATCTAGTAATATTGTGAATGAATATAAATAATACGATAAATTAGTCGATGAACACAAAGACAATAACGTAAATGAAAATAATGCTAACAAAGTAAAAGATAATGAAGAAAGACACTAACAAAAGAATATACAGAGAAACGCTTACTTAACAGATGAAAAAGAGTGGAGACAAAGGCGGTGGGGAAAAAATGAAGACAGTGACCCCACATAAAAAGACACGAACAAATAAAAAAGCAATGAAAATGTGAGCAAATAATAGCACTCACCGTCGAGAACAAATTGAAAATGAATGAAAGCAATTGGAAAAGTGCAAAATGGAACCCTGTCAATAAAAAGTACTCCTTTCAAGTTGCAAGGCCCTACTTTATGCCAGGACCAGAGGCGACGCTTGCAATCATACCACCATGCAACCAAAATACCACCTCACACCACACTCCACCACACTACCGCAGTCATATCACACCACCAGTCAGGCTACCATACACGTTATAGCCAGTCCTACCACACAAATTACATACTACTACTACTACACACCCAGTACCATACAACCACCCTACCACAAACACCACCACGCAACCAAACTTTCACATTACACCACAGTCCACCACACTACCACACACTATACCGCACAGTCACCCTACCACAAACACAGCACCGCGCCACCAAACTACCATCTCTCACACACTCCACTCAACCACACTACCACAGTCGTACCACACCACCACAGTCCACCACACACCAGATCACCACACAACCAGTCTCATGCAGTACCACATAATACAACACCACACAACCACCACAACCAAACTACGACATCTCACACTACACCACACACAACCACACTACCACAACCATACCACACCACCACAGTCAGTCTGCTAACCACATTACACCCATTTTATACCTCACACCACGTACCACACTACTACAACTAAGCTATTTGCAACCAGACAACATACCACACCCACACTATTCACCACAACCAGTCTGTTTACCACACTACCATACACCCACAACCACAATACGGTAGCCATCACTCATACTACAACCACTTTACCACACAAATACAACCAGCTATTTTAACCACAACCAAACTACCACAACCATGATAAAGGTACCACAAGTCACCACATTATTACAGCGACAAGCAAACTACGGTACCACACAACCTCAACCAAACAACCACACAGCATCAACCAAACAACCACTCAACCTCAACCAAACAACCACACAACATAACCAAACTATCACACATCAACCAAACTACCACACAACCTCAACCAAACTACCACACAACCTCAACCAAACTACCACACAACCTCAAACTACCACACAACCTCAAACTACCACACAACCTCAAACTACCACACAACCTCAACCAAACTACCACACATCAACCAAACTACCATACCACAGACGGACTAGACTACCACAACCCCAGGTTCTGTAAGTAATCTCGCAACCACACTACCACAGGAGCTGAAGCCACACAACCACACAGCTACCACAACACGTCCACAATCACACCACAACACACCTGGGATAACCACACAACCATCCCTATCACACCCCTACATACGACCAGCCTGCCATAACACACACACACACACACACACACACACATTACATACATACAGAGAGAGAGAGAGAGAGAGAGAGAGAGAGAGAGAGAGAGAGAGAGAGAGAGAGTTACCATAACCACAGGCTACCCAAACGTACCACCACCACACCACAAAGTACCACAAAACCATACCATAAACCATACCACACCACACACTACCATAACACACACTACCACACAACATAACATACGTCTCTGCCACACAACACACTACCACACAATACATTAACACATCTCACTACCACACCACATACTACCATACCACACACTACCACACAACACATCTCACTACCACACAACACACTACCACACATCTCACTACCGCACCGCACACTACCACACAGTCACACCTCTACCACACAAGCCCTACCACAGCACCACGACCACCACACCCAGTTACAATTACACCACCGACATACCACCACACCAAAACAGTCCACGCACCAGCCAGTGTCGGACCTTCACCTCTCTCTCTCTCTCTCTCTCTCTCTCACACACACACACACACACACACTCAACCACACGAACCAACTGAAAGAAAATTGTCTATCTATCTATCTATCTATCTATCTATCTATCGCCTGACGCCGCAACCTTTGAGGGGTGGCCTCGACAAAAGGACCTCCAGGCATATCTGTCCCTAATCAGTAACGACTCCCCCCACGACACGCCACCCTCCCTCCATCCCTCGTATTATTCTTGCACTTTCATCTTCCCTCCTCATTCTCGGTCTCCCTCTCCTTCTCCTCCCAACCCATAGTCAGTCCACATCTTCATTCTGTAACATATTCCTACATTTTATCCTCACATTCTCGGGCTCCTCCTCCTCCTCCTCCTCCTCCCAACCTTATATACCCTCGTGCTTTATCTCAACTCGTACTCGATCTTCCTCTCCTCCTCCTAGCTAAGTGACCACCACACCATTCCAGTCTCTCTCTCTCTCTCTCTCTCCCTCTCTCTCTCTCTCTCTCTGCTGGCATCCTGTACTCAACCCTTCACCCTGAGGACATTTATATTTTCTTTATTGCTGCTCCAGTTGAGTGTGTTCAGCTTGGGGGGGGGCACTTTTGAACAGGGGGGGGGGGATTTTTCTTGTCCCTTCACTACGAGGGCGTTCACCTAAATTTGAACAGACTCTGTTGGTGGCAGAACAAAAATATAACATGTAATCGTAGTGATGGGGTTATAGCAGCTCGGAAGGGATAATATAAATCAGGAAATAAACAATAATCATTTACCTTCACGACTCGCCAAAATAGGTGATAAATTACGTGCCTCGTTTATATATTAACATCAGTATCGTGACGACTTTGATGGTTGATTCTTCTGACCACCAAGCTCACCCTCTCTCTCTCTCTCTCTCTCTCTCTCTCTCTCTCTCTCTCTCTCTCTCACTTTTGAACTGGTGGGGTGAGATATAAGCCTCAATAAACCTGTACACTAAACTAGGCTTCTCATAGCAGTAATAAAATCGTATACAGCATTAAAAACATCGCAGAAGGTAGCAAGAATACATAAAAAAGTACTCATTGTGCTAAAGTGTACATTATTCGACTTGTACATCAGTGTGATAAAGTAATTGTACTCACCTTTTATATACTGTACAATGTGTCAAATGAGCGTTCTCTTACAGCTCTTAAATCTTACAAAAAAATTATGTCACGGTTACCTTTTTATAATCAAACTCACCTGTGTATATAGTATGGTGTTATAAAGCTGCTCTGCCGCAGTCGCTACATCTTCATCCCTATTATAGATGTTTCCTTTAGGGTTACTTAAATTTCTTCACTTTTTTTTCTTTTTTTGTCCAGGCTTTCCTTAACCCTACAGGCCAATGTCCTTAAAAATGTTCACCATAAGTCACTTCGCCGCCACCACTTTCCCCCTAAAAACAGCCTTTAAAACAGGTGTTATTTTAAAGTCACATCGCGGTTTAAAATCAGCCCTTTCTCTTTTCTAGACCACAAGGTAAGTCTGTTTAAAAACGGGAAATTGTTTGTAGTCTTTTTTTTCCCCACCTTGGTAATATTATTGGTGTGTTTGGTCTTGTCTGCCGAGGGTTACCGCTCGATGCACCTGTGTTACATCCACTCTAATTATTACACTTCTAGCAATTTTTCCTAGGCTAATAACCTTTTCACGGCGAGCTTAGATCATAATTAAGCCGCCATTAACTTGCCAGCGTCGTGCGGTTAAAACTAAGCGTGTTTTGGCGTTTACTTAAGTGGATGACAGGAGCTCTTTTCGACACACCACCCCCTTTGACGTCCGCGGGGTAACTGGCGTCCCTCTAGACTCTGCCTGAATCCTCTCCTGCCCTCAGCATCTTCATCTGTTTTTCGCATTTGTATCTCCGTTATACTGTCAGATACTATCCTCCAGCATCTGTGAACTTGAACACTGCTTTAGTCTTGGGTTTAAATAAGTAGGGGGGAGCCGCCTTACCAACTAGCTGATTTAAATTCCTGGGTAGGTTATGAAAATCCCGCGTGTTTATACTGAGGTGGCAACGTCTGGGTATGGAGTTGCCAGTTCGTCCATCTTTTTTGCACGCCATCCTTACGTCCTTCATCCCGTAATTTTGTTTTTGTTTAGCATTTCCCTCGTCATGACCGTTCCAGGTATCTTATTCACTAATTAGAGAGCTGTTGACTTTCATTTGGACACGGTGGAAGGTGAGACTGAGGGTGTGTAAATTAGACAGGTGAGTTAGGTACACAGGTAGAGTGTGTGTTGTTAGTATGTGTGGTATGGGGGGATGTTAATGAGAGGTGTGATGGTATGTGCTTTGTAGGGACGCTGCTCGTAGAGGCCACTGGTTGTAGAGATTGTTAAACGATTATTTAGATATGGTACGTCCTTGATTGAAGTTTTTATTATATGCTGTTCTTAGATAAGCCGTTATGTTTGCGTAATACTTTTTTATGTTGTTCGTGAGGACGCTGATCGTAGATACCACTGCCGCCAAAAAAGGTAGATGATTATTTAGAACTGAAGTGGGACGTCCTTAATTGCTGTTATTATTATGCACGCCAATTAAATAGGTAACCGCGTGTAATTAATGGCAGGTGCAACGATATGTATGCTGTAGGGATGCTGTTCGTTCATACCCTTAATAGTACAGACGGTAGACGAATATTTAGATGTATGGGACGACCTTGACTGTACTGTAGTTATTATGCCCGACGAGATACGCTGTTATGTTTATTTAATGGGGCTTGATGGTATATGCTGTACTGTAGGTTCGTAGAGGCATTAGCTGTAAATATGATAGACAGTTATATAGCCATGGAGTACGATGGTTCTTATTGAGTTTTTTATATGCGGACTTTAAGTGGATGAGGAACTATGAATATTTGAAGGTTTTTTATGACAAGTCCTGTAGGGATCTGTTCTTAAAAGTCTTATGGTTTAGAGATTGTAACGATTATGTAGGCATGGAGTGAGGTGTCCTTGATTGCAAATATTATCAGCCATTAATACCGTAAACACCCAATTATGGATATTTAATAGGGTTTGTTGGAATGTGGTGTAGATCTTAAAGGGATGTCATACGTGTGTGTAGATGGCCTTGATTTGACTTGTGTGTGCAGTGTAATGCCCTTAATTGCAGTATTGTAGATGATAATTGGCTTCTGTTATGTAATTATCACTTATTTAATCCCTTCAGTTCTATTACGTGTTATTTGTGTATTTTTCCTAACTCCATACATTTTTTTTTTTTTTTTTTAGCTTAGGGAAGACTAAAGGAAATGTAGAGGTTGTACATAGTTCTAGCCCCTGCTACCCTATGACGCAATTTCTACTTAATTCTTTCTATATTCAGACAATTTTATTACCTCACCCGGGGCGGAGTCCGGCGAGGTATTGTTCTTGGTCGAGTTTTTTTGTCTGTTTCTTTGTTTCTCTATTTCTTTGTTTGTTAGCAACTTTACGGAAAAATGGCTGAATTAATTACATGAAACTTTCAGGATATGTGGGCACTGGTCCCAAAAGGAAGCGATTAAATTTTGGAGGTAATAGAGTGACCTTGAAAGGTCAAAATCAAGGTCATGGATTTTAGAGGGTTATAGATTGAAACCGGCTGAAGATTGATATATTTACTATTATCAGCATGCAGGAGCTGCCATATGGGTTTTTATTTGGCACCAAGACCTTTGACCCTGAGCGACCTTGAAAGGTCAAACTCACTTTAATTGTTTACTGGTACTAAATGGCAGTGCCGATTCAGTATTTAACAGCAATAAAATAACTGCTGTCAGGCGAGGTTTGTTTTGCCTGGCACCACTTATTCTGGAAAGGCCTCTCGTTCTGAAGGGGTTAATCTTGGCTGTACCCAATCTCCCCCTTCCTCCGTTCGAAAGTCTCTCCCCATCTGAAGTAAGCTACACGCAGAGAGAAACAATAATACAGATAATATGTCATAGGATTCAAGGGGTCAAATTTTCCACAGCATTACAGTTGAATACAGTGGTACAAAGCCGTTTAGTGGCAAGGTGCTGAAAATGAAAAGAATGTCACTGTATTGAAAGGGTATAGTGTGTGTGTGTGTGTGTGTGTGTGTGTGTGTGTGTGTGTGTGTGTGTGTGTGTGTGTGTGTGTGTGTGTGTGTGTGTGTGTGTGTGAAGGTATTTGCTGAAGACGTAGATGCCCCGTGATTGTAGTCAGTGTATACGGTCACCTACATGTGTTTGGGTGCTGGATACAGACGCCTTCACGCGGTGGCAAGGATGTAGCTGACCGTGTGTGCTGTCCGGGTATATAAACGTCCCTGACCTAACTCCTTAACTCCTGAAAGGTGGATGGTGTACTGATGGGCAAGGGAAACCAGCCTGTAGTCCACTGGGTTTACATTTCACTTGAACCAGGGCCTACAACTACTAAATACGTGGATACTGAACACGATAGCTATAGTGCGTTTGTGCTAACTTGGCTACAATCTCTAACTTTTTTCAGCTCAGTTGGTGGTCAGGTGTAGTCAGAGTGTAGGGTGGATGTGATTATACCTTTTTCACTCAGACTTGGCCTAAAATTGCGGTCTTTCCATCTTAAATACTGAGCCGTAACAGAAGCTTTACTCTAGAATATGATGCTAGTCACGAAGAAGTGCTGTGGAAAGGATGTAGAGCCCCATTGTTGTCCTGTCCACTGAGCGGCGTGTTTTAAGCTTCAATAGGACAAAAATCTGTGCCAAGTTAAGGTAAAAAAAAAACTGCAGTAACAAAGGAGACTCATTCCTGCCTCATATCTAAGGTTTATCAATTTTCATGCCAGCACAACTTAGTATTCACGTTGTGGGAATAGCTCAGTTCTGCCAGGTAACAACACACAGACTACAGACACACAGTTCAATCTATTTATCTGTCTATCTATAGCCAGACACTGTAATTCCGTGAGGGGTGGTTATCTCTGAGTTAGTTGTTTTACGGAGAGGGGCACTAATCCTCCGCCAACTCACTAGCTGACACGAAGGAAACACATATGGGTTGGTTATATGGTTACCACCCAGCGTTGCAAACAGTTTCCTGGCATACAGGAAACCATTTGGCTTATCACTCAATGTAAAGCCACCTGAAAAGGAAAGATGAGTAAGAAAAAGTGACAGGAAAGATGAGAGAAATAGGAAGAGAGAGAGGGCAGACACAGCAAAAGAGTGATAAAGGTGAAGGAAGATGTCGCTAGCACTACATCAAGTGAGTGGATGCTGGTCGCCACCACCTACCTTAGTTACGTTTGTTAAATAAGGCATGAAGGTTTGTACTGTAAACCTGAGAGGGATACGGTGCTCAGATCCCCACAACCCCTTCAGTATGAGGACACTGACTATTTATCTAAGGAGAGATCTGTATATACTGGTGAAGGAGTTAGTCAAGGCTGTATCAACCCCCCCCCCCACCCCAATTCCAAAAGTCTCCTAGGCTGTGTGAAATCATATGGAGACAGCAGAGACACAGTGTATTAACCTTTCTCGTACTGTAGGGGTAAACCGTAGAAAATATTACCCATTGTATAACTATGTAAAGAGACATGCCCTTCACTATCATCCCGTCTTTATTCTTATCATCTTTAGATTTTATTCTGGTTGAGAGAGACTTTTTGGACTGGAGAGACTGAACATTGCCTTCATGAACCGCTTCACTACGGGATGTCCTTCTTTAAAGTCTTCTGGGGCAGCAAGATTATAGTTTTCAAAAACTTCCACGGACTGAAGGGGCTAACACTTTTACTACGCAGTGTTACGTATTTATGGTGTACGATAACGCTAATAGCACACACACACACACACACACACACACACACACACACACACACACACACACACACACACACACACACACACACACACACACACACACAAACGTACAGACTTGTACACACATACACATACACAAACACGTGCACAAGCACAGTTACACAGTAACACGAACATGTATACATACTGTATAAGTATATATACATACAAGCGTATGCACACGTATACACAGGTACACATATGCACATGTAGACACAGGCATATACATACCGGTATATATACACTCGCACGCATACACACATGCACACTAACACGTACACACACACTTACACACAGAAGCGGCGTGATAAAAACGGAGCTAATGGGTCAGAGGTCATGCTGAGAGTGACCTTATTTCCACCAGCCTGCCAGCCAGCCTTCCCACAAGCTGCCGTCGAGGGGGGAGGAGGGAGTAGAAAGGCCTCACTCCTACGGTACATTCCCTCCCCCCTCCACGTTCCCCCCCAGCTCCGCAGCACCTGTGTCGTTTCCGCGCTTTTCCCTACAACACATCTATAGCGAGAGAATCTAAACTATGAAAAATTGCTGTCTTCTTCAGTGCTACAAAATACTGTCTTCTCTTCACATATGGTACCGTGCTTGCCCTGGCCCCACACGGTATTTTTTGTTTTTTATGCAACAAAGAAGGAACCAAAGGCCAGGAGCCCGCAATCCGTTCCTTCCAAGATAAAAACAATACAAAAGAGAGCCAAATTCAACATCCATTAATTTCGAGATACCTGCGTTTGAAAGACTGGAGATCATAGGATGTAGCAAATATAGACAGTTCGAAATATCTCAGCTAAGTTGAATAAAATCGTGTGAAGATAGAAAGAAATGAACAATATAAAAAATATTGAGCTGAAGTGGTTGGCTGGAAATCTAGACTGATGCAAGTAATGTTTTTTTTTTTTATTTTTTATTTTTTTTTGGAGAGAGAGAGAGAGAGAGAGAGAGAGAGAGGAGGGGGAAGATTTATTATAATTTCATGCAGTACACTGGCACCCTGACTCCGCATCATGTGTCCGGTTTCTGCGCTTACTACCACAAAACACAGGGGAATAGCTAACTAATCAACAGAACAACCTAAAACTGGGTATAAAAACTTGCCCTACATCCAGAGTACGCTCCCTAGCTCCGCATCACCTGTGTGGTTTCCGCGCTTTTGACAACATGTATTACAGGTTGATATATGTCTAGCTGGTACATGAACCTCAGCTGGCGTAAAAAAAAATTAATTATACGGAATATTATAGTCATTACCACTTCCATCTTGGGGATCATGATGGAGCGAAACGAATGAGCGAATGGGGAGAGGCAGACCGAGGACGAGGTAGAAAAAAGCCTCGAGATTAACGCCTATCGACTGCACGAGACACTAGAGCTGATAAATTTCGTGATTCGCAAGAGAGAGGGCCCGGGTTCGATTATCAGGGGCAGTGGAATAACTATACCCCTTTTACTTTAACTTGGCCTAAAATTACCATCTATCCGTTATGAAGACAGATGTAGGGATAGAATAACACTTGCCTATCATGCTGATCACGAAGAAGTGCGGTGGAAGGGATGTAGAACCACAGTATTGTCTTTTTGGGCATTCAGCCGCGTGAAAGAATTTACTAAGGAACAAAAACCTAGGCCAAGTTAAGGTAGAGAGAGTATAGACACGTTTTCTAACTACCATCAGCAGGTACAGTCAAATCGAAGCTCCCTAACACCTTTCCCACAGCGATTTATTTTGCCTATTATACATTACCATCCTATTCTGTGTCGCTTAAGCCATTCTAAAATCGCCAAACTCGGCATAACTAAGGTTCAAAATCATATCAGCTAGCAGGATCCAGGACCAAATCGCTAAGGAAGAGGTGTTAGGGAGCTTCCTTAAGTGACGAGAATACGAGCTTACTGTGACGAGGGGCATGTAATAATTCGTTTGTGGAGGGTAGTATGCACCTTTTTCCAGTACGTCTTATTAAAAAAATTTATGAATCCAACTGTGAGACACAGGGACCTTAGGGGAACTGACTTTTGTAACTGACTGTATCTGGGTATAAAGTGACTGGCGGGAGCAGAACACACACACACACACACACACACACACACACACACACACACACACACACAGAGGAG
>NC_137043.1:24493430-24505930 GCF_032717465.1 Coenobita brevimanus | reverse complement strand
TAGACTGAGTGATGTGGCCATACGTTATCTAAGAGAGAGAGAGAGGAGCAGAACTGTTGTCCTGATACTGTAAGTGTTGCTCTGACTGATGAAGCTCCCCAACCCCTTTCAGCCCAGTCGATGGCCACGCGTAGTCAGTCATAATGGAGGATCGATGTGACTAGTAACCAAGGAGACTCGTTCTTCATAATTCAAGTTGTGGGAGTGGTTCAGTTCCGTCAGGTGAAACAAACTGACTATAATGGGGGTATTTTTACGATGTATCTTTGGGGGGTCTTTTAGTATACCACAATTTTTTTTTTTTTCAACTCTTCATTACGGTGACGCCTTCTGTATTATATTCTTGTCACAGCCAGACGATTTTATTCATTTACGACCTTCCATAGCTTTGTTGTTGTTATTTATGTTTTTGTTTTTTGTTTTTGTGCTCCAGGTTCATCTGAATTATTAACCCGGTGGATTACAGTCTAAAGTTGCGCATTTCCCAGTGTGTGTGTGTGTGTGTGTGTGTGTGTGTGTGTGTGTGTGTGTGTGTGTGTGTGTGTGTGTGTGTGTGTGTGTGTGTGTGTGTGTGTGTGAACAAAATAATCAAAAAGTTTTCCTTCGATTTTAACAAAACTTTGTGGAAGGGTTGAGGGTCAGCCAACGGGTCAAAGGTCAAGGTCACAAGACTGTGTCAAATGTTAATCTAGCAAAACCAACTGAAACAATTATAATTCCATTTGCGCAAAACTTGGTGAAATAGTTCAGTCAAGGCAAGAACGACGTGAGTCAGTTTTTAGAACAATCCGTGAAAGGTCAGGCTCACAATGCAAGGTCAAAATTCCACCCGTGTCTGTGTGTTAACAAAATAATTAAAACACTTTCGATCTGATGTGGACTAAATTGTAATGATGGACTGAGGGTCAAACACGGGCTTGATCTGTAGGTTTTGAGATATGAGGTCAGAGGTTAGGGTTACGTAACAAGGACAACCCAAACAAGTTTTTATCCAGTTTAGATCAAACTTTGTAGAAGGGTTGAGACAAGGCTAGAATAGAGAATGTAGAAAAAAAAAAAATAGTCGATAAATTGTCAAGGTCACAGGAAAAAGAATTCAAGGTCTGATTTCGAGCATGTTTTGTGGGTGAATTCAGGGTAAGGCGATGATGAAAGGAATCGATATTGAGAGCAAGTGATCGCACGTCAGGGTTGTCGAGTAAGGTCCAGTTGGTGGGCGCGCCGGTACTGAACTTTGAGTGTTTTTTTTGTCTCTCTCTTTTTTTTCTTTTTTTTTTTTAATTGGCTAGCAACAGACAAATTTTATTTCTCTAAGGGAAGACGTCATCAGGCTGAAAGAGTTGGACTGCAAAAAACTGAACCTTGCATCCACATCTTAACGAACAGGAGCCACTTGTTTTATCCACGTGTGTGTGTGTGTGTGTGTGTGTGTGTGTGTGTGTGTGTGTGTGTGTGTGTGTGTGTGTGTGTGTGTGTGTGTGTGTGTGTGTGTGTGTGTGTGTGTGTGTGTGTGTGTGTGTGTGCGCGCGCGCGCGCGCGTGAAGGAACATCCATATAAGTAATCCGAATAATCACCTTTCCTCCCCGAAACGTCTCTAGAAAATGCTAGGTCAGCTAATAAGACAAACCAACCAACCAACAAACAACACTTCAGGATACAGAGGCTCAATTAGGAGTTAATGAAGCATCGTAGAAGAATTGATAACCCCGGCAAAGTCTCCCTTCATATGAAAGGATCGGCAAGAAAGAGAGAGAGAGAGATTCCATTGCGCCAAAAACCTCTCTCTGCAGCCACACAACACCCCAGCACAGTCACCGCCAAATCAACAGTTCAATCGACTTTATTTCCAACCCCTCACTGCCTGAACTGTCTCACAGGCTGAATGAAACCGTCTGGGGTTAGGAGGAAGACGCCGTAAATGACATCCTGGTATCTGAGAGGGTTAGTTATTAAAATCTGAAAGTATATCCGGATTGCGTTATAGAGTTGAAGTTGCGTTATTATCACGGCTTTATAAATCTATTCATCACACTTGATACATTGTCATTGTCATTATCTCAGCCTCATTTCCCAATGACGCATGGAGAAAGAGGGAGCTAAAAATAGGAACAGACTAGAAAGCGCTCATAGAGCGCATACCTCCGTCAATGTCATTGTCATTAAAAAGGATCCGGATTCGGCCCAAATTAAATAATTTCTTCCTTGGTCCATGGCCCACCCTTCCCCAAAATTTCATCAAAATCCGTTCATTAATTTTTTAGTAATCCCGGATCCGGATCCGTGGGGTATCGGATCCGAATCCGGATCCACCCCCAGAATTTAATCAATTCTTTCTTGGTCATCGGCCCACCTTTCCACAAAATTTCATTAAAATTTACTGAGAACTTTTTGAGATATTGTACGGGATACTCCGGATCTGGATCCGGATCCGGTCCAAAATTCAATTATTTCTTCCTTGGCCCATGGCCCGCCTTTCCACAAAATTTCATCAAAATCCGTTCTTAACTTTTTAAGTAATCTTGCTAACAGACACACAAACAGACAAACCATCCAACGCGGGGTAAAACATAACCTCCTTGGCGGAGGTAAAAATCACACACACACACACACACACACACACACACACACACACACACACACACACTTGAGGTTAAAGCCATTTCGATAACCACCAAGTATTAAAAAAAGGTGCAGCTCTTAATAGCATCTCCGTACATACTTCTGTCCATTTTGATCATGCTTAACGTCCGTACCACACACACACACACACACACACACACACACACACACACACACACACACACACACACACACACACACACACACACACACACACACACTTGCCATTATCCATCCACCTTCTTCTTAGTCTTCCACACCACATCCACCGACTCACTCACTTATACCATTTTCACAGCTTTTATCATTTTCATCCTCATTCTCACCACAACCTCTCCACACATACTCTTCCACCTTTTAATTAACACACGTCCTTACTTCACGTCTCTCAGCAGTCTATAATTTGTATCCTGTCCACCTTACTGGCACCACATACATTCCTTGGCAGCTCTGTTTCCGCTCTCTCACTCTTGAATTTTGATACCCATGTCATACAGTAGTAAAACAGGTGGTAGGTGGGAGCGTCCATCATACATTCACTGGATGTACCGGCAGTGCTGCCTATTTCTTCCTTCATGTCTAATTATTCTTTGCCTGTATCTATCCTCTTTTCCTATTCATATCTATCATTGCCTGTAACTATCCTCTTTTCCTATTTCTCCCATCCTTTAGGTCACTGTTTATTACCCTTCTTTCCACTTCAGATGACTCTACAGTGAGTGACAAGCCCAGAGGTTTCCTGTAGATCAGGAACCCATTTACGACCATAAAACCAGTTAACGGAGTGATGTGGAGCCTACTGTGGTGCCCCTGTTAACTGGATGGAGACGCAAACGCAGCGTCCACCCAGGTACTAATCCTTCACCCTAATCCCCGCGCCTCGCTGTGGCGAAGCGCTGTTAACGGCTTGGCAATATCTGTTCGCTGCACGGGATGGCCCTACAGGGCCGGTTACTTGTCTGCAATTGATGTGTCTACTCGATCAGACAGAATGGGACAGCACAACAACAACAACAGCAACAACATCAACGGTACTAAAGTCTCGCATCTGTATTTTAATGTGGGTGGTAACTCACAGTCATACTTTCCTCACACCTCTGTTTCGTGTCAGCGTCCTCATAACACCAGCCACTCTACATCATTTGGCCATCCTACTCTCCATTTCCTAAACCCTTTCAATACAACGACACCCAGTTTTCTTTAATTCTTGTTACTTCCAGATGAATTTGAAATAAACCGGGAGTAGCTTCTCGCACTGGAAGAGTTAATGAGAGGGAGTTTAATTCTTCAAATGAAAAAGTATCTCCTAAGTTGAATTAAATCACCTGTTACCAGAAAAAAATAAAATAAAAGCTACGTAATCGGACTGAAGTGATTATTGTTTACTTTTTTTTGTTGTAATACTGCACATGGTAACTTGATTCACCACCACATTACGTTGAGGCCGTTTCTCTCTCTAAACTCATAATTAGTGAAAATGTGGCTGTAGTTTACTTTTGGCTCCTTTAAAACACCATTCCTTTTTTTTTTTTTTTTCCTGGTTGATCATTAACCGATTTACTATGAGAGGATTCCCGAAAACTAGAAATAATCGTCTTGAAGTAGTAAGAATGAGCTCCAGACGTCATGGCACTGTCAGGGGTCGTGGGTATTGATTCTAATCCATTCACTACCAAGGCAGTCCTCTTGGCTGAGCACAATCCTCTCACATTAATCAGGAATGAATTAAAAAGGGGTCCAAGAACTGAGAGGATTAAAGATCGATTTTCCTGGGAGCTGAGAAACTTTCTAAATTCTGATTAACACACCGTGGAAAAAAATCCAGCTATTCGAGACGTGCATTAGTTCAGTTAAGACTTTGGTTGTTTCGCGTGTTATAGATTATCCTCTGACAAAGTAGGCAGGGAGTTGATTCCGTGCCTCCCTGACAGCTTCTCCTGGTTGCACCCAGCAGAGGGAATGGTCCACGGGAATAGGAACATACTAAGTGTCTCTCAACTTGGAAATATTAGCCAACAGGGGAAAGAGAGAAGTACAAAAGGTAAGGTGTATAAGCCCTCACCTGTATCACCCACATTCTTTGCCTTATGAAGCTCTAATAATCACGTATGTCATTGTTTGTTTGTTTTTCAAGAAAAATGTAAGATAATGAATAAATGATTTGTGTTATATGTCATGATTACACCGCGCTCGCAAAGCGAGATCGTCGAACTGCATTACTCAGTGTGTGTGTTTGTGTGTTCGAATGTTAACAAGTTAACTCACATAGTTCTGATCCGATTTAAATCAGACTTGGTGGAAGGGTTGAGGGCTAGCCACAAGGTGGACCTTCTATTTATTTATTTATTTAATTTTTTAGAGCAATTGGTCAGTGTCAAGGTCACATGGCAAAACCAAGTAAAACAACTTTGGTTGAGGGTAAAGTAAGGACCAAGGGATTCGACTTTAAGAATCAGATGTCAAGGTCAAAGGTCAGGGTCACGGCAAGGTCAGCTTAAATAGTTGTGAGTCGATTTAAACAGGTCGAGGAAAAAAGGATACTGTTTTGAAAACACTGAGTCACTGGTGGAAGTCACAGGGCAAGACCAAATTTCGATCAGTGTGTGTGTGTGATTGAGGCTAAAAGGGAGGAGACTGAGAGAATGTTTGTGAGAAGAAAGTTGGATGTGTTAGCTTTGAGTGAAACGAAGATGAAAGGGAAGGGTGAGTTTATGTTTGGAAGTGTGAATGGAAGATTGTCAGGTGTTGATAGAGAAGGTGTGGCCTAGTTAGTGAGTCCGGAAGTACAGCAGTGTGTGATTGAATGGAAGGAGGTATCATCGAGACTGATGTGGGTGAAATCAAAATTTAAACGTGAGTTGTGGGTGTTTGTGAGTGCATATGGGCCTGGTAGTGAAAGGGATGAACAAGAGAGGGAGTCTTTCTGGAATGATGTTGATGAGTGTCTGCAGAGTTTTGGAGCGAATGTGAATGTGGTAATGATGGGGGATCTGAATGCTAGAGTGGGAAATGTAGCAGTTGAAGGTGTAGTTGGTATGCATGGTGTGCCTGGAAGAAATGAAAATGGGGAACGAATGATAGGGATGTGTGTTGAGCGAGAGATGGTGATTGGAAATACGCTGTTTGAGAAGAAAGATATTTATAAGTATACATGGGTGAGACAGGAGGGTGGAAGGGTTGTTGATAGAGTTGGATGGACTATGTGGTTGTGTCTAGGAATGTAATAGGAAGATTGCTGGATGTGAGAGTTCTGAGAGGGGAGGGTGGAGGTATGTCTGACCACTACCTGGTGGAGGGAAAGTTAAGAGTAGGTAAGAGATGGGTGAGAGCTAGGAGGGTTAGGTGTGGCAGGGAGGTTTTGAAAGTGAGTGGGTTGGATAAAAGAGAAAAAAAAGATAGAGCATCAGGAGAAATTGAAAGATGAGTGGAACGCAGTGAAAGATCGGGAAAATGGCAGTGTGGAGGAATGGCAGTTGTTTAAGAGTGCTGTGGTGGGGCATGCAGAAGAGGTGTGTGGTGTGAGACGTGTGGGTGGTGGTGTAAGAAAAGGAAGTGAATGGTGGTGCGAGGAAGTAAGTATGGCTGTGGTAGAGAAGAGACGTGCATATGAAGTGTGGCTGCAGAGGAAAGATGAGATGTCATATGAAAGGTATAAGGAAAAGAGGAATAGGGCGAGAAGGGCTGTGCGTGATGCTAAAGTGGCAGCAGATGAGAGGTGGGGTAGGCGGCTGACAGAGAATTTTCAACAGAATAAGAAAATGTTTTGGAAGGAGGTGAAAAGGGTGCGAAAGGGAGAGTCTGGGAAGGAAGAACGAGTAAAAGCAGAGGATGGAAGGATGTTAATTGAGATGGATGCAGTAAGGAAGAGATGGGCAGAGTATTTTGAAAGATTGTTAAATGTAGAGGAGGAAAGGGTGGCTGAGATTGTGGCGGATGGAAGGGTGCAAGGTATAAATGTGTTGGGAGAGTTGAATGATTCTTTGATCACGAAGGAGGAAGTGGAGAAGGTAGTAAAGGAGATGATAACAGGGAAAGCTGCAGGTATGGATGGGTGTGCTGTGGAATGCCTGAAGGGTGGTGGAGTGACTATTGTTGACTGGTTAGTAAGATTGTTGAATGTGTGCTTTGTGAAAGGTATGGTGCCAATTGACTGGGCAAGTGCTTGTGTGGTCCTGTTGTATAAAGGCATGAGTGATAAGTATGAATGTACTAGCTTTAGGGGTATAAGTCTGTTGAGTGTTGTAGGTAAGGTTTATGGTAGAGTGTTAATTATGAGAGTTAGAGAGGGTACAGAGGGAGTGATTGGTGATGAGCAGTGTGGCTTTCGGAAAGGGAGAGGGGGGATGCGTGGATCAGGTGTTTGCTGTGAGACGAAGTGTGTGAAAAATATTTAGCGAAAGGCAAGGATGTGTTTTGGGCATTCATGGATTTAGAGAAGCGTATGACAGAATTGATAGGGAGGATTTGTGGACTGTTTTAAGATTGTATGGACTTGATGGTAGGTTACTAAAAGGAGTGAAAAGTTTTTATGTAAATAGTAGAGCGTGTGTAAGAGTGGGAAATACTGTGAGTGAGAGGTGAAGTCAGTGAATGTACAGCGAGGCTGGATGGTGAGGAATTGGAAAATGTGAGTACGTTTAAGTATTTGGGTAGTGTGATGAGTAAGGATGGAGGTTTGGAGGGTGAAGTGATTGAAAGGGTACAGCAGGGAAGAAAGGTTGCTGGTTCCTTGAAAGCAGTGATAAGAAACAGGGAAGTGAGCATGGAAGTGAAAAAGTTACTACATGACAGTATTGTGATACCAACTCTAACGTACGGAAGTGAAGCTTGGACATTGTTGGAAGGACACAAGTCAAGAGTGAGAGCAGTGGAAATGAGTTATTTAAGAGGAGCCTGTGGAGTCACGTGGAGAGATAGGCTGACAAATGAGGATATAAAGGAGCGTTGTGGTGTGGATGTGGATGTGTTAGGAAGCGTTATAAGGAACACACTGAGGTGGTTTGGCCATGTGGAGAGGATGGAGGGTGAAAGACTGACGAAGAGAGTGTATGTGAGTGAGGTGGAGGGGGGAAGAGGGAGGGGGAGGCCGAGGATGAGATGGAGGGATGGGGTGGAGAGGTATATGAGAGAGGGGGGTGTGAGTTGGGAGCAGGGCAGTGAAATGACGGGGGACAGGCCGACTTGGAGGCGATTTGTTTGTGGCCACCCCAAACGGGATTGAGGCGTCTGGCAAAGATAGATAGATAGATAGATAGATAGATTGGTTTCCCGTGAGAGTGGGGCTGCGACAGGGACGTGTGATGTCGCCTTGGTTGTTTAATATTTACATGGATGGTGTTGTAAGGGAGGTGAATGCAAGAGTGTTAGGTGGACGTCTGAGTCTGGTGAATGTTGATGGTGGAGAGTGGAATCTGAAGCAGCTGCTGTTTGCAGATGATACTGCACTGGTGGCTGATTCAGAGGAGAGATTGAGACAGTTGGTAGAGGAGTTTGGAAGGGTGTGTGAAAGGAGGAAATTGAAAGTAAATGAGAATAAGAGTAAAGTGATGAAGTGTACGAGGTTGGTAGATGGTAGGGGGATGAATATAGTTTTGAATGGCGAGTTGCTTGAGGAGGTAGAGAGTTTTAAATATCTAGGGTCACATGTTGCTGTGGATGGAAGAATAGATGCAGAATGAAGTTTAGAATAAATGAAGTGGGAAAGGTGCTGGGAGGAATGAAAAAAGTGTTTAGATGTCGTTCGCTTAGAATGGATGTAAGGAGAAGGCTGTATGAGGGTGTTGTGGTACCGACTGCATTATATGGGGCTGAAACATGGAATATGGGCGTAGCAGAGAGGAAAAGTTTGAATGTAATGGAGATGAGGTGTCTGAGGAGTATGTGTGGAGTAACGCGTTTGGATCGAGTGCAAAATGATGAAGTGCGAAGGAGAACTGGAGTTGTTCGGGAGATGGCTGATCGAGTTGAGCAGAGGGTGTTGCGATGGTTTGGGCATATGGAGAGAATAGATAATGAGCGATTGGTGAAAAAGATAACTAGATCTGATGTGAGAGGTGTAAGGCTGAGAGGGAGACCACGAATAGGATGGATGGACAGTGTGAAGAGAGCGCTGGATGCGAGAGGGATGTCTGTTGAGCAAGGATGAGTGGCTGTGCGTGACAAAAATAAATGGAGAGAAATTGTGAATGAATACGTGATGACGCAGCCCTGAGGGGATATTCTCCCGCATTTGGTCTGATCAGCTAATCAGGTCAGGTGCGGGTAAGGGGATGGGTCTGTTATGATGTGGCAGGGGTAAACCAGCTCTGCTGTCGGGCCCTGCTGCGGATGTCACTGATTGCATTGCGCAGTTGACCCTTGTGCGGTGTGGTGCGGTGAGGATCTGTCCGTTCTCCCCTTTGGGGCTAAGATGCGAATGAATGTGTTTGAATGGATGAGTAAATGGGGAGTGTGTCGTCCTGTCTCGGCTACCTCCCTTTCCTTGGGGGAAGCAGCCTAGGTATATAGCTAGATAGAGTGTGTGTGTGTGTGTGTGTGTGTGTGTGTGTGTGTGTGTGTGTGTGTGAAGTATTTAAACAGTTTTGACCTGATTTAGACCATACTTGGTGGAAGGGCTCAGGTTCAGGCAAAAGGTGACCTGTTGTTTCGGGGAATAATAGGTCTAAGGTCAAGGACAAGGCATTGTCAGCTCAATTAGTTTTGATCCGATTTGAACCAAAACCAGTGGAAATGCTCAGGGTCAAGCAAGAATGAAGTTACCCGTTTTTTACAGTAATCCGTGGAAGGTCAATGTCACGGGGCAGTCATATGTTTGGTCCTTAGATCAGTTAGTGGGTGTAATTGTTGAGCTTTGGGTGCGTTTTATTATTATTATTATTATTATTATTATTATTATTATTATTATTATTTTATTATTATTATTTTTTACTTATGTCTATATCACTTTCTCACTCCCACAGACATTATCGAGTACCGGTATGTGTAAAAGATAACTGAATGTACTGTATTTAGTTTACAGGGAATTCTTTTTGATTACAGGCATTGACTCGGAACATGGGTTGATGCTCTTCCTCGTAGTGTATTAATGCACCCACGTAATGAAGAATGGCACCACACACCTTCACACATACCCCTAGGAATAAATGCCCACCAACTGTACTGTGTAACCTCTGGGGGACGTCTTAGTATCGCCAAGTGCCTAATCCCAGAGTTAATCCATGGTGGGCACCACAAAAACGTCTTATAGCCTCTCTGCCACCACCACCTACCATCACTCCCTCCCGCCACCTAGTCTCACTCTCCATCATACAATCCTTCACTCTTTGCCCTCCACTTCATTTTTGGTATTAAACAGGTATGACAAAGAGGGTATGTAGACGACTGTGAAGACTGGCATTGTAGGTTAGATGGTTGGTATAAATCAGAGACTGCCTTTGAAAATTAAGAGGGAGAGAAGGTGCAGAAAAGTGGATGGTGAAGGCAGAAGAGTGGACAGGATGGAATGGGATGGTGATGGGGTAGGGACGCATGTTGGTTGGTTGGTAGAAAATCGAAACAGGTGGGATGGAGGGAAGGAGTGAGTGGAATGGGAAGGATGGTGGTGGATTGTGGAATGCGAGGAGGGCTGGCGGATATGTATTGTAGATTGGCTGATAAACTTTAAGTCAAAGGTTTCTTCCTGAGAACTGAGAGGAGTGAGGACAATGAATAGAGTGGGAAAACAGAAAAATGGGTGTGTGGGCAGCGGTAGTGGAAAGTGATAGATAAGGCAAGAGGAGTGTTCTCAGTAAAAAGGGGAAATGTTTGAGGTAGTAAAAAGCTAAAGTACATGTGCAGTTCCTTCCTGTTCATTCAGAGAAAACATGGAAGCTGCATACCCAGTCCTGCGATGTCTATGCCTATCTCCTTGAAACCCATGTGCGCACTTTCCCCTTTTTGTGATCGTCTTTATTTTTGGGAGAGGGAGTGACCCATTCCAAGAATCATTGGGTGGGGGGGGGGTCACGCTCCCAAACTATCGCATTAAGGATGAAAATCCATTGTACAACATGTATTACGATATCAAACCATATCTGCCCTCCTTTCACTAGTTTTGAGAAGTTAAAATTTGGTGAGGGGGACGGACCCCCCAAAAAATCATTGATGGAAGATTTGTATAATAAAGAAGACCTTCCCAGTAACCAGGTAAACTCTCTTGGAAAGTTTCATTCACACTCACCAAGTAGCCTAGGGGGAATTAAAGCACACACACACACACACACACACACACACACACACACACACACACACACACACACACACACACACACACACACACACACACACACACACACACACACACACCGCTCGCTGGTGCAGTGGTAACGTTCCCGCTTGCCAACTGGTGGACGGGAGTTCGCGCCTCGCTCAGGTTGCGAAAAGTTTCACTGACGAAGTGGGTGGTTACTGTCCCCCTTGAGCAAGGGGACGGGTGTGTGCGTGTGTGAAGGTCACAGCCTTGCCCTTAGATCGGACTTGAGCTCTCAGCTCCCTTCCGGGAGGGAAAAAGCTGACGATCACGACCATCAAGTGATCCTGACCGACCCGGTGAATTACACACACACACACACACACACACACACACACACACACACACAGGCTGAATCTTGCGCAACTGTGCAGAGCGAGGTGCCGAAAATTGTACCATCCTCCAAAGATGATAAAAGATTTCGGAATTCAACAACGGGGAGGGGGGCAGAAAAAGGAACATAAGAACATAAGAAGAGAGGATAACTGCAGTAGGCCTGTTGGCCTATGCTAGGCAGCTCCTAGAAGAGTAACTGAACTACTAGAATGAGATAAGGATAACAAACAAGAAAGCTCTCCCCCGCCCTCCAAACCCTCCAGCCGAAGCCGGCAGGAAAAAGTCAGAAAGAACACCACGCAGTATAGAAAAACTGGCGTGGACATTTTACAGGAAAGTGTGAAAGGAGAATAGAAACTATCATAGTGTAACCTGAAAGGGAAAAATTATGAATTAGTATTGGTTATAAGATTTTCTTTTTTCTATATCCACCCCTTATTTGCCATATGCTTATGTAGCCTATGCTTGAAACTCTCAGTGGAACAGGCAGCAACTACTTTACTAGGTAGCTTATTCCATTCGTCTACTACTCTATTACCAAACCAATTTCTACCTATTTCGTTATTGAAACGGAATTTTTCTAGTTTGAAACCAGTATTTCTAGAGAGGAAGGAGCTGGCATGACACTGGATGGGTAGTACACCCTGTGAAAATGGCTATGTTGGGGTGGTATTATGAGTGTGCTGAAGGATTAAATCAAAGTGTTCTCGAAGAAGAAGAAAAAGAAGGAGGAGGAGGAGAAGCAGAAAATGAAGAAGAGGAAGAAGAAGAAAGAGTTGAAGAAGAGGAAGAAGGAGAAGGAGTTGAAGAAGAAGAAGAAAAAAAAATAGAAGGAGTTGAAGGAGTAGAAGATGAAGAAGGAGGAGGTGTAGAAGAAAAAGGAGTAGAAGAAGAAGATGGTGATGATGATGGAAAAAGAAGAAGGCAAGCATGTGTGGTCCTATACTCTCCTGTGTTTTGCTCTGAAGGTAAACACTGTGTGGCTTAAGGTGTATTGTGTTGACTGCCGCTTTATTACTGCTTGGGGCTTAGGGCAGTGAGTTGATGGTGCTGGTTGTAGTGCCGCAAAGCCATTCACTACGGGGACCTCTTCCTTCTTGATTCAGACACCACCAGACGATTTTATTCAGCGTAGGGAAGATCTCAGTTTGTGAAGGGGGTTGAGGGAGGTTAAATACAGCCCCTCCAGTTCGAAAAAATCTCCTTCAAAATTAGAGTAGGTTAGAGATGGTGAAAATAATAACTCAATAAATAAAA